>NC_058135.1:272829971-272844066 GCF_016433145.1 Gracilinanus agilis
TTACCTTCCGTATTGGAGTCAATACTGTGTATTGGCTCCAAGGCAGAAGAGTGGTAAGGGTAGGCAATGGGGGTCAAGTGACTTGCCCAGGGTCACACAGCTGGGAAGTGTCTAAGGCCACACTTGAACCTAGGACCTCCTGTCTCTAGGCCTGGCTCTCAATCCACTGAGCTACCCAGCTGCCCCCTTAAATGGAATTTCTATTTCTTTTTCTTGCTGAGAACTTTGTTGGTAATATATAGAAATGCTGATTTATGTGGATTTATTTTGTATCCTGCAACTTTACTAAAGTTACTATTTCAACTAGTTTTTTAGTTGTTTCTCTAGGATTCTCTAAGTATAACATCATATTGTTGGCAAAGAGTGATATTTTAATTTACTTTGTGTTTATCTCCTTGCTTCAAATGTGTTTCTTTTAAATAATATATCATAGGATTCTGATTTTTTAATCCTCTCTGCTATCCACTTCCTTTTTATAGATGAGTTCATTCCATCCACATTCACAGTTAAGATTCCCAACTCTTTATTCCCCTCCATCTTATTTTCCCATTTTGATCCTACTCTTTCTTTCTTCTTTCATTTTTTTCCCTCCTCACCAGTATTTTCCTTTTAATTTCCATCTCCTTGTCTTATTCCCCTTCTACTTCTCTATAGGGTAAGATGGGATTCTATAAACAAATGAATATATCAATTATTCCCTCTCTGGTGTTGGATCTGAACCAAATTCTCTGATTTCAAAGCCAGAACGTATTTCCCTGTACTAAATGTCTTCCTCTAAAGTTATATTAATTGTATATTCCTGTATTTGCCAACTAGTACTGGCAACTGGTGGTTGCAGTCCTGTCAAAAGACAGTCCTGTTCTCTTTTGTCCCTGTTTCAGACCATATCAGCAGTGTTGTTTTCTGTTCTGGGGCATTGATTTAGGAAGAATATTAGAAAGGCATAGAGCATACTGGGGGAGCCATGAGGGATGATGAGGGTACTAGAGACAAAGCCATGTAAGTTTTGGTTGAGGAAACTGGCAAAAGTTAGCCTGGAGAAGAGAAGATTCAGAGGATTTTGATAGCTGCAATCAAGTACAGTGGGGCACCCTTATTTGCGGTTTTGATCTCTCAGGTTTCAGTTGTTCTTCGTCAACCCAAAATGCTGGAGGTCTGCCCCAAAGCAGTGTTCTGACCCTGGCCAGGGTCTCTCTTCTGTTTCCACTTTTTTTTAGGGTTTTGTCTTTTGGTGGTGGAGGGTTGGGGGGGCCACAGATGAATGTGCTGAGGGCTAGGAGTGGGAAAGAAGAGCACATGAATATGGGGATCAGCAGATGTTTGTTTATAGCCGCAGTTTCAGCCCTCTGTGGTAGGTCTTGGAACATATCTCCTGTAGGTATGGGGCCCTACTGAATTAGAAAAGCTTTCATGTGTAAGAGGGATTTGACTTCTTTGGTCCCAGAGGAAAGAGCTAAAAGCAAGGAGTAAAAGTTGAAGAGAGACTGATTTTGGTTTAACCTGGTAAAAAATGTCTTAAAAAAATCAGAATTTTAAAAAAGTAGAATGGGATGCCTTGGGAGGTATTGAGTTTCTTGTTACTATAAGTCTTCAAGTGAATACTAGATGACCATTTGCCATTGATGCTTTTGAGGGGATTCCTGTTTAGCTTCAGTTGGGTGGCCCTGAAGTTCCTTCTTTGATAGGCTGTACAATTAATATTCATATTTCTTTATCTTCAAGCTGGAATGGAAATGATTCAGAATTTTTACTTTTCTTTCCAGATGCTGCATCTGTGGCTTTCTTTAAGTGCAATCCAGTGCCCAAGCAATCAACCCTCACTTTAAGATGGCCTTGCCCCCCTGGCAGGAACAGTGGCTTCAATATGACTATCCGTAGTGGGGAATGGAGCAGGGAAATAAATCTCCCACCCTGCTATTCAACGAATTTGTCTGATGACTTAAATGGAACCTACGTGGCACATCTAAATTATTCTACCTCCTACGACATCAGCCTCACCACTCTGTCTTGTGGGGGAGAGAGTTTCCCCAAACAGAATGTTTGCCATACTAGTATCACAGGTGGGTTGTAGAAATGTGGTGATGGGCATCTCTTTGTCCCCTGAAAAAGTGTAGAAAAAGAGTCAGTGGCTTTGGGCAGCCACATTGTTTGTAGTTATTCTCCTCTTCTCCCAGCCACACTCCTTTTCTCTGCTCACCCTTGTCCCTGACCTGATCTCTTCTACTTTATTTCTTGCTTGTGTTTTGAAAAACCCAATGGCATCATTTGAAGGAATCAAGGATTCTCGTGAGGGTAATTCTGTGGAAAATCTAACTTCTATGAAATATAGCTATCAGGAGCGTGACCCTTGACAGTTCACTTGTCTGAGTCATAGTGCTTTAGTATTCTAAGAAAAGTAGTTTCTGAGTCACCTAAAGAAAGCAGTTGCTGATTTGCATACGACAAGATAGTTACTAATTATTTATATATGATTTACTGCTAAAAACAAGAGGAAGGAGTAGAGAGAATATATTTTGCTCCTTCAATCTGCTGCTAAGAAGAAGAGAGAAGGCAAGATATTTCTCTGTATCACATCTGAGAAGTGCTGAAAAGAAGAATTCCAAAGAGCAGAGTTCTGACACTTTTTGCCAATAGTAGGATGAGGGTTGTTTCCTTTTCCTGAAAGGGTCCAATACGACTTTAGCTAAAGATATCAGCTAAGCCTGAAGCTGGAGTGATGATGCCCTAGTTATTGTCAAGCAAGGCCAGCTGAGCAGAGGGATATCTTAGAGGAATAGCATCAAAAAGCAGCCTGCTGGATTAATTCATCCAGCTGAGATGCTGTGCTTGGTGAGGTATTAGTCCAGCACAGCATAGATCAGCTCAGTTTAACAGTGGAAGCATTGTTCTCATAGAAGCTGCCATCATCAAGGAACTTTTATGAACAGTTCCTGAAAAAGAAAGAAAGAGGATGTAGAAATCTGCACTCTGAGCTACCCTGATCATAGGTATCCCTTTTCCATGTGCCTTACTGCTCTGGGACTTTAAGAGTGTGTCTACTCTTCTCCCCAGCTTTACTTTGTGCATTGGAGAGGTGATTTGGATATGTGGGTACAATGTTATTTAAATGTTTTATGTTTTTTTTAAATTTTCATTAATTTTTTGGTTAATATTGTGTTAGTTCCTAATTTATTAATGGGAAATACACAATGGGGGCTTGTGAACTACAGTGTTAGCAGTGAAATTTATCTCTAAGGATTATCCCCAAGACTCTGATAGAATTGAGTGTGACAGCTGCCTTTCTTCTGGGGAAACTTCACCTCACAGCATAGAGGCATACTGCAGAGAGTGTACAGCTTTGGGGTGGGAGGATATTTGGCTGTGTCAGTCCAGAGGAGGAGGTGGAAGCTACAGGAGAAAGACACCAGGGCAATTCCTGTCCCTTGAACTAGGGTATTAGCTGATACCAACTTTAAACAAATTGATCACTTGTTGGATAGGTTATGGAAGGGAGCGAGTTGGAATGGTTGGCTGCTGAAGTCCCTTCTGACCCTAAAATTCTAAGGTTGCATGATGGGACTGCACCCCCTGTGTGCAAGTCTTCGGGTGTCATGGGTTGCTTCCTAAAGTAAAATGTTAAAGTATCTTCATTTTCTTTGATGTTAATATAAAATTGATTTCGTTATTGTTGTTTTCAGACCCACCACCTCCAGATGGATTGCCAAATATTTCCCCCATCAACCATAATTCATTAAAAGTAAAATTTGGCAAGTTTGAGGCAAGCCATGGACCAATAACAGCTTATGCGATCATCCTTACAACAGACAGAAGTAAGGAACTGTAGTTTGTTGTATTATGCCAAATGGTCACTCATAGGACAATAATAGGGTGATAGCTAAGATTTATATCACTCTTGGTATGTGCCAGGCACTGTGCTAAGGATTTCATGATTATTATTTCATTTGATCTTCACCACAACCCTGGGAGGTAGGTGCTGTTATTATCTCCATTTTACAGATGAAGAAATTGAGGCAGAGAGAGATTTTATGACTTACTCATACAGTTAATAAGTGTCTGAAGCTGCATTTGAATTCAGGTCTTCTTGACTCTAGACCCAGTACTCTATTCCCTGTACCACCGAAATGCTCCCTAAATCATAGATTTAGAGCTGGAAGGGACCATGAGAGGTCATCTGGTCCCAACCCTCTCATTTATGGATGAGGGAAATGATGTCTGGAGAGGCTGAATGTTTTGCCCGAGGTTATACAGCCACTAAATGTCAAAGGCAGGTCTTAAATGCAGGTCTTCCTGACTCCAAACCCAGCTCTTGATCCGCCATGCCATGGTTTATAATAAATTAAAAAAAAAAGAAAGGAGAGGAAATTCAGTAAAACTAACCAGTATTTCCAAGAAGTCTGACATAGTATGCAGTGTTCTCCATTCAATGTCCCCATTTTCCAGAGTGATTTTGATTTTGTCCTTCCCTAATCCCAGATCCAATAATCTGCCCATTTTAATTCAGATTAGATAATGAGCCAAATCTCTCATCTCTCATTGCTCTCATAGGAGTTTGTTGCCTTTTTTAAGGTTTCATTTGTGTGTCTACTACTTAGGTGGCAACAAGTCTTCTGTTGACTTTTTGAACTATACCTACAATGATTTCAAGAAAGGACTCTCGAAGACCTACGTGACTTACCTCATGACCATTACAGGGGACAGAGCTGCCTCTGACCTGTCTGATGCCTTGAAGTATGAAGTCATTGTGGGAAATGAATCGACCACAGATGGCTATTATAATGGGAAATTGGAACCCCTCAGTTCCTATCGGTAATTCCATTCACAGAAGGGAATACTTCTGTGCACATTTATTAAGAGTCTGTTATGTCCTAAGTACTGTGCTAGGCTCTGGAGTTAGACAACATCAAAACAGCCTCGACCTTCAAGGAGCTTCTACTCCATGGTGGTGGAGGGGATGCTCATATGTACAAGGATGGATCAATATGTGGCAGCCTGAAGGAAGTGTGAGAGTATGGGACACCCAGGGGGATTCAGAAAGACACCTGTGCTGAGCTAAGAAGAATCTAAAACTAGAATCTAAAGGAGAAGAGGACCAGGGAATGCATTTCAAGTATAGGAGACAGCCTGGACAAAAACACAGAGGCAAGAGATGAGTGATTCAGCCCAGGAAAGAGCAGGAGGCTGGTTTGGCTGTAGCGTTGGATGTATAAAGGAGAGAAATGGGGAAGTATGTCTGAAAGGGTGGATTGGCTGCCACTGAACTGGGAAGCCCTTGAAATGCTACACTGAGGATGCAAAGGAAAGCTGGAGACGGCTGGTATTCTCCAGCAGCTCAGAGAATTCCCTCTTTCCTCAGGGCCAGCCCTTCTCCAGATTTGCTTCCCACGTTGGTCAAGCTAATAGGGTTTTCCTTGTAGATTGTCCTTGTGATTTGAATGTTGATATGGTTTCTTCTCTTCATCAACAGGGCTTGTATTGCTGGCTTCACCAATATTACCTTTGACAGCCTTCACCCTGGGCTCATCGACGGTACAGAAAGCTACGTATCATTCAGCCTCTATTCGGATCCTGTCTCTTTACCTCAGAATCCAGGTATGGGAAGCTTAAAGCTGAGCTTCACCGCATTGGGGAAGAAGTGACAAATTCTACATCATATATTTTTTTACTTAAAATGCCTAGAATCATACAGACCTGAATTTAAATGTAGCTTTAGTTGGGCGAGTCACTTTACCTCTCTTTGAGATCGTACTTATAAAACACTTTGCAGACCTTTGATTTCTAGTTATTATTCTTATCATTATCATTTATCCTTTAGGATTTGCAAAGTTGTTTCTCAGTATGGAGTAACCTAACCTGTTTTATAGATGAGGAAACTGAGGTACAGAGAATTTAAGTGATTTGCTGCTAGCTAGCCAGTGACATTGAAGTAGTATTTGAACCCAAGTGGTTCCTGCCTCCATATCCATCTTTCTCACCACCACCTGGGAACTGATCCTTTGGCTGCCTAGGGTGTAATGCCATCACATCTAAAATGATGGAGAGGCCAACCTTAGGATCAGAGATACAGAACAGGAGGGACCTCATCTGAAACCTTCTTTTTGATGGATGAAGAGCTGGGCTCCAGAGAGAGCGAAGTGAATTGTCCATAGTTACTTGGATAAAACCCATCAAAGGTAGAATTTGAACCTAGGTCCTTTGACTCCGAAGATTCTAGTGCTCTTTCTGTTGTTCCAACGTTTTTTTCTTTTGAGTTGCTATGATAGGGTGTGGAGGGTCTGTGGTTTGTGCATTTGTCCACCTCTGTGGGATTTCCTGGGCTCCTGGAATCTCACAACTTATCCAGGAGAGATGATTAATCTGATTTGATTTCCCCACAGCTGTTATCTGCGGCGCTGTCTTTGGGTGTATCTTTGGTGCCCTGGTGATCGTGGCCGTTGGAGGCTTTATTTTCTGGAGAAGGAAAAGGTGACTCTTGTTTGTGTGCTTTTGTCCAAGCAGTGGCCCTCGGGTGTCATAGCTCACTTTGGTCTTGGCATTGCTTCTGGAACTTAATGCTGCAGGCTTTCAGGTTACCCCTAGAAAGAGGCCCTTCCAGCTAAGTCATCAGCAAAGGGCTGGAAGCCAGGCTCTGTCTTTTTGCCTAAGCCCAGGTTACCAGTGCTGTTACTAATGGTCACATTGTCAAAGGGGGTTCTCTCTCCTCTTCTGCATTGGGGT
Organism: Gracilinanus agilis; assembly: GCF_016433145.1. NCBI lineage: Eukaryota > Metazoa > Chordata > Mammalia > Didelphimorphia > Didelphidae > Gracilinanus > Gracilinanus agilis. Next base: position 272,836,686 of record NC_058135.1, read on the forward strand.
CCCTCAATGGGTCTGCCAAAGACACATAGGAATGGGAAGCAGGGGTTGGAGGAGCTAAGTTTACTAAACTGTGATTCTCTGAGTACTTTGGACACAAGACTCACAGATTCTATAAGGGTCATAGGAAAGAATTATCATACATTTTTTAGCTGACAAGTTACCTAGCCCCATGGAAAGAGAGGCAGCATTGGAGTAAGGAAGACCTACATTTTTTTATTGGCTTTTTGTTTGACCTTGGACAAGTCATTAAACTTTTCAGGCTTTTCTAAGACTATGAATTACAGATGAGTTGCTGACCTACAAAGGAGGACAGAGTTTTCAGAGTTAGATCCAGACCAAAGGCATTTTTTTTTTTGTTAACATAAATAGAATGGCATTTCTTCAGCCTTTGGATTTTTTGTATCACCTTTGGTACAATATGGCATAAAATCAATTCCCCCAAACTGACCCATTGACTGAGCTGGCACAATGTCCAGTGTACCTGTTTTTGTACGTCTGAGGGATTCTGTGTTTGTCTTCTCTTTATTTAGAATCCACAGATAAGCCAAGCTTTGCCAAGATTCTACCTCTTATTAGAACATAGACCCAGAGAGCGATTATCTTTTCAAATATAGATATGAGAAAGGAAACTTTTCTGCATTGAGTTACTTTGCTTGACTTTATTCTGTGTCTTTAAGTAATGGGTCTCTTTTCTCCTTTTCTTTGAAAACAGGAAAGATGCAAAGAATAGTGATGTGTCATTTTCTCAAATTAAGTGAGTTTATCTGAAGTTTTGTTCTTTAAATCTAAGAGCATTGTAAGTCCCCCCCAAATCCTGCAGAACTCCAGTCGTCTACGGAGTGTTTTCTCTTTTGAAAGATCTTCTCAGTCTATTATTTTCTGTTTCAACTCTGAGAACTTTGCTTTTTACAAAACTAATGAAGTTAGAGAAGCATTTCAGTTCTCATAGACTAAATCAGACTAATCAAGAAAACCTGAATCCATGGGCTGCCATTGGGACAGTCTAGCTGTGTGACCCTGGGCAAATCACTTAACTTTTGAGGGTCTGATGCAGATAAGAACTCTTTGAGTTGCAAATAAGCTGAGGACTAGAGAAGGGAAGGGAATGGCTTGCCCAAGGTCCCATAGCTAGTAAGTGGTGGTGAACTAGTCTTTTGAGGCCCATTCTTATGCTTTCCCTCCATGACTTTGCTCCTCCCATATGGAACCCTTATTGCCTTGGATTTTTCTCTTTGTTTCTTATTTAAAAAACATACATTTTATTATGCACTTATTTATAGCTTATATATACATATGTGGTGTAGAGTATCTCAAATCCTTAGTGTACTTAAAATTGGACTAAAGCCTTTGGGATACCATAGATATTAACTAGATTTTGTATTTTATATACATGTATATACAAATATGTATCATACCATAAAATGATATAGATAGTAATTATAGTCATTATTAATGTAATTAATTACATGTTTAATTGTTCTTTGCAGAATAAACATTTTTAATGGCTGGGGTTATGATTAAGGGTTTTTTTTTTTTTTTTGTCTCTAAGTATAAACAAAAAATTTCTAACTGTTTTTTCCTCTTCCTTCCTTTATGGTAAAGACCTAAAAAGTAAGTAAATTATAAATATTCCCCTTACATGTGTGTTTTTGGGTCACACCTTCAGTGACCTCTGAACAAAGGCAATTCTAATGAGTTCTTTCATATTTCAGATCCAAATTAATTAAAGTGGAGAATTTTGAATCCTACTTTAAGAAACAGCAAGCCGACTCCAATTGTGGTTTTGCAGAAGAGTATGAAGTATGTATCTCTGAGGAGGCACATTTTATATTTGAATTTGTTTCTCTCTTTTGATTTTAAAGGAGCCCCCTCCTCTTTGGTGGTGGAGCAAAGCTTTGCCAATTCAGATGGGAGGGGGCTGAGGGGACAAGCCAGTTCCTCTCCCTGAAGGCCGGCACATTGGCTGAAGTGGTGATGAGAACAACTTTCCTTTCCCAGTGTGATCAGAGGGCTTTTGTTGGGGGCATCTCAGGGGCTCTTGGCCTCTTGTGACAAGACCCTTCTTTCTGCTCTTGTGAAATGAGTGGGTTGGCTGCTACAGCACTAAGGACCTTTATAGCTACCAGTTCTATAAGCCTTGGAATTTGAAATAAATATTCAGGTTGACCGTGATCAATCTGTGAAGACTATTCAGAAATGACGGTTAAGGCTCTGCTCCTCAAGTCAGTAGAATGCATGCCAGTATTTCCTGAATCTGTGATTGATTGGGCTGGCACCTGTCTACTTCTCCATGTCTTAGTACACAGTCCTTAGGTTGTCACAGCCAAAAAAAAAAAAAAGCCTCATGTGGCGATGCTCAGATGACAGATTTCACCGAGCTTATCACTCGAAGCCTTTCCATTTTGGTAGGACCTGCCAGGCTGTGTGCTTTGCCAGCATAACTTTTGAGAAAGGTCCCCTCCATGGCATGGTTAGGCATTTGGACAGCCTTATAATGGGGGGATCATTAGACATAGTCAGTAATGCTGGGGCTAGAGCTGAGAGAGACCCTTGGGATCCACCCAAACCAACCATTTTGTTGTAGGTGTTAAAACCAAGACCCAACTAAGGTAAGTGACCTGCTTAAGGTTATATGTCGTAGGTATCAGTTCTGGAGTCCCCCCTCAGGACCTCTGGCTCCAATTCTAGGGCTTTTTTCCAGCACCCCCTCCTCCCTCACCCTTTCCCTTCATTTTGCCTGTAATGAGGCAGTTCCTGGATACTTCAGAGCCTGTGTTAAAGATGTAGTGATAAGATGTTGCTGATAGAGATTATGTGGAAGCCTCTGCTTCAGGATATCTACCTCTTCTTTTTTAGGATCTAAAGCTCATTGGTGTTAATCAACCGAAATTTGCAGCTGAGATTCCAGAAAATAGAGGAAAGAACCGATATAATAATGTCCTTCCATGTAGGTGGTTTCCTTTATCTTATTGAAACTATTTTGGCTATTTCTACCAGTCTTTTGTATCCATAATAATACTCAGAGACTCATGACAGTGTTGGGTCCTTTATATTCCAAGAAGTTCAGTCAACTCGTTATTATCCAATAATAATGATAATGATGATGTATGATGATGATGACAATGACAATGACAACAACAATAATAATAGCTAACTTTCATTGTTCTTTAGGGTTTCCAAGGCACTTTATTTGTGTTAACTGTTTTGATCTTCATAGCAACCCTGCGCAGTATTATTTCCATTTTATAGATGAAAAAGCTGAGGTTGAGAGAAGTTAGGTGACCTGCTCAGGTTCACACAGTCGGGAAGTGTCTAAACTAGCATTTGAACTTTAGTCTTCTAGCTCTAAGCCCAACATTTCTGTCCATGGCACCGTCTTGCAGTGCAATCATCCCATTTGTGAATTATCTGGTGCAATTTCCCCCTTTTGTCAGCTTACTAAGACCCAAAGGAGCCTCCCTCAAAGGAGATTGGGGAGAGTGGGAGCTGGAGTGATGGAAATGTTTCTCTCTGGGGATAAGTGACCTTGGCTAGGCCACAACTTTCTGGGCTTAGAGAATCTCTTTGGTTCCTTCTAGTTAGACATTTCTGAGCCTATAAATTGCTCTTTGAGCCAGTTTGCCTTCTGATAATTGCTAGTCACTGGAAATGAGTGCATTCTTCCTTGAGCAAGTCATGGCTGTGTCTTCCTCCTTTCTAAGTACTGAGCTCTGTTGTGATAAGTTTTGTACAACTTTCCTGCAGTAATGCTTCCATGGTGACTATTTCCTTTTGACTTCCTAGATGACATTTCCCGTGTGAAGCTTTCAATCCAAACACAGGTGACGGATGACTACATTAATGCCAATTATATGCCGGTAAGTACTTCAAGACTGGATGGCATCATTTCCCCCCAATTCTAAGCCTTTCTTCGTGACTCTTACCTATTGAAAATGAGTCCCTCTGCTTTCGTTTTAGGGCTACTACTCCAAGAAAGACTTTATTGCCACTCAAGGACCCTTACCGAACACGTTAAAAGACTTTTGGCGTATGGTTTGGGAGAAAAATATTTATTCTATTGTTATGCTGACAAAGTGTGTTGAACAGGGAAGGGTAAGTAGCTTCAAAAAATCAGCCTTCTTTCTGTAAGGATTTAAAAAACAATTTTTTCCTTTTCTTAAATAAGAGGAAAGCAAAAAAAAAAAAAGAATTTAATCTTTCTACAAATAGAAATGTCTTGCTCTTCTAGATAGCACCTTTTTATTTTTTATCATTTTTATTTTGTTATTTTTTTTTCAACTAAGTCAAATTGCCAAACATTTCTGAAGGGCCTGCTTATGAATGTGCCAGGCATTGCACTGAATCCTGGGGATACAAAGAAAAGTCAAAACAGTCCATGCCCCTAAGGGATTCATAGTCTAATGGAGGAAACAGCATGCAAACAAAAAGATAAACTGGAAATAATCAATGAAGCAACTAAGTTTGTTAGTTTATTGGACAGCTAGGGGACACATTAGGTAGCCCCTCTTTCTGCATTCAAATATAGCCTCATACACTTACTAGCTGGGTGACCCTGGGCACTTCACTCCATTTGCCTCAATTTCTTCATCTGTAAAATGAGCTGGAGAAAGAAACGGCAAACCACTCCATTTTTGCCTTTGCCAAAAAAACCCTCGATGGGGTCATGAATTTCAGTTGGATATGACTGAAAAATGACTACAACAACAGCTTCCAACCCTTTAGTCCTTTTCCTCCCTCTTGAGAAAAGAGAGATATTTATGACATCTCTTGTTCTCTGGAACCAAGGATATTTCTTGCAGTTTCTCACTTATTTTCTTGCAGTGATTTTTATGGGTTCTCTTGTAGACGTTTCTTCATGGAATTGAACTGTGCTTTTTGTACATTGAGCTGGTAGAGTCCAGTTAGTGGAGAACCTCAGAGGTGTTTTCCAGGGATTGGAATGGTTAGTTTGGACTCTGTGAAGCCTTTTTTTTTTTTTAAATTTCTGTTAATACTTGTACCATCTGGACCATCTGGATGGTCTTGATCATTTTCTGTCTCGGGGGTGGGTTCTGGTGGTCTTGGAGCTGCATTTCTTCATTTTCTCAGTTCCACCCACGACCTGCCAATTCCACCAACTTCTCAGGCACTAAAATAGTTGGACTTTTGTAGCTATTTTTACTTTAATTGAAATCAACATTGACTTCACAGTGAGCAGGCTGTGGAGAGCCTTGAATGGGAGTCTGGTCTTTTGTCTCTTTGCCCATTTGTCATTCTATCTGTGATGGCTTCTTGCCGTGAAACATTCTCTGATTTGGGCCATTGATTGAAGCCCTTGCTTTTGGGATGTTTCCTCCAGAGTGCACGCCTTGAACAATGAGGAACTATCACCTCTCTAGTCCTGGATCTCCTGCTTTGTTTTGTCTTTTTCTTCTTGCAAAATAAGTATGTTTTTTTAAACCCTTAACATTCTGTCTTCGAATTAAGACTGAGTATCGGTTCCAAGGCAGAAGAGTGGTGAGGGCTAGGCAATAGGGGTTAAGTGATTTTCCCAGGGTCACATAGCTCTGAACTGTCTAAGGTAAAATTTGAACCCCAAGCCTATTGCTCCTGGGCCTAGGGCTCTATCAACGGAGCCACCTAGTAGTCTCACATAATACAGGTTTACAAAATATTTAACCCAAAAAAGTGTTTAACAAATTAAAATTAGATTTATTTTTTTTTTATTTTGTTTAGACTAAATGTGAGGAATACTGGCCTTCCAAACAAACCCAGAACTATGGGGATATAACTGTTGCCATGACATCAGAAATCATTCTTCCAGAATGGACGATAAGGGATTTCACAGTGAAAAACGTGAGTAAGAGCGGAGTGGAAGAGGGTCTCCGAGCTTTGGGGGGGGCCTAAGAAGGCATGTAGTCCAGTCTCTCACAAGCAGGGCTCCCTGTTATATCCTCTCTGCCAAGTAGCCAGCCACATACTACTGGAAGGGCACATGGTGCCCCTCGGACCCTGTGCTTTAGCTTGCTTTTGTGGGGTCATAGAATAGACCTGGAATGTTTATTGTGAATACAAGATAGACGTCTTTGTGTTCTCCAACCAAAAGAATTTACAGAAAAACAAAACAAACCAAAAATGACTGGGAAATAATTTTTGGGGAAAAATCTTAGTATTAATTGTTATTTTATCCCCTCTGTTGATTGACCCAGCCTACTTTTGAAGGCTTTGAGTTATAAGAATCGCTTCCTCCCTTTTTCATGGTGGAAGTTCTTTCACTGGGGTGCTCCTTACACTGATAAAAACACCGGCTCACATCCCAAAGCCCCCTCCCTACCTTCTCATAAAATACTAATATTATCATTTAGTTGGTATTAAATACTTCTTTAAAAATGAGCATTAATTGATATGAATTCAGCAGCATTTTAGTAGAAATGAGTGATTGCATTCCCAGGGAAGGCCTAGAGCGTCCTTTTATCTTCCATGAGCTGTGCAGTTGGCCTGCGGGACCACCCTGTTTCTCCCTTGATTCTCGTTTGGCAGAGCAAGACCAGCGAGAGCCACCCTCTGCGCCAGTTCCATTTTACTTCCTGGCCGGATCACGGTGTGCCAGACACCACAGACCTGCTCATCAACTTCCGATACCTGGTCAATGATCACATGAAGCAGAGCCCTCCCGAGTCCCCCGTGCTGGTACACTGCAGGTATGGTGGCCAAGCCATTTTGTACAGCGGGGGAGACACTTATGGATCTCTGAATCAGAACCGAACCTAGAGACTTTCTAGGCCAATTTAATCTTCTAGATTAAATTCAATTCAGGAAACTCCAGGCCCAGCTTGATTTCCACTGGGCCAGCAATGTGATGGGAACAAAGGGGAGGCCCCAGTCGGAATATTCTAGGAAAGTCCAAGGAGTGAGGGCCCCCTTCTGGTTGTGGGGATCAGGTGGAACTCTACAGTGGAGGTAGGGTGCCTGTTCTGAGCATTGAGGAAGAGAAAGATTTCATTAGGGCAGATGAAGGGATGAGAGAGCTTGGGTGTATTCACGGTGTAGACATCTGTTTTCCTTTTCCAAGGAGTCTAGAAAATCTGTTTGGGAAGGGATGGGGAGGCAAATTTTAGGTCCCCAAGACAGAGAATTGTTTTTTGGTGATGACACAAGTATGTGTGTTTCTTTTTCCAGTGCTGGAGTGGGCAGGACGGGTACATTCATTGCCATAGACAGACTCATCCATCAGATGGAGAATGAAAATGCCGTAGACGTGTACGGGATTGTATATGACCTCCGCCTGCATCGACCCCTGATGGTGCAAACAGAGGTATGGCCAAGTGTCCCCCAGGAGCCAAAGGGCAGGAGAAAGAGGAGGAGGGGAGAGAGAGAGAGAGAGAGAGAGAGAGAGAGAGAG
>NC_058135.1:272844461-272856409 GCF_016433145.1 Gracilinanus agilis
GAGAAAGAGACAGGAGAGAGAGAGAGAGAGAGAGAGAGAGAGAGAGAGAGAGAGAGAGAAAGAGAGGGGCACAGACTCTGCCCTCTTATTCAAACATTGCATCTTGATATCACTTTTGGAAACATGGGTGTTAGCTGCCATTCTGATTTGCTGCAGCTTGGAAAAAAAAAATTCTTTTTCCTGGTGGCCTAGCCCAGTGCCTGTCATGGAACAAATGCTTAATAAAAGTCAATTGATATGTTGGATTGAAATTCAGGGCTGTTGAGGCTGGGCAGTGGCAGCAAATCTAGGGGTCCATGGACTTACATTCATTTTTGTTCACTAAACAATCAGTAGGCATTAAGCGCCTACTATGTGCCAGCACTCTGCTTAGTGCTGGAGATACAGAGGAAGGCAGCATGCAGTTCCTGCCCTCAGAGCTCATAATCTACAAAGTCCTAGGCCTATAATACCACAAAATTAAAGTAGAAAAGGAAGTGTCTCTGCCCTACAGGTCAGGGCTTCTTATTCTGAGGTTGGAGAATTTGTTTGTTTTAATAATGATTTCCATCTCATTGGTTTATTTTGTAATTCCATAGATTTTATTTTATGCATTTATAAGCATGATTCTGAGAAGGGAGTCCATGGGCTTTACCTGATGACCAGAGGAGTCCCTGGCACCCCAAAAGGGTGTTATTTGTAGTGAACAATAGGAAATATGGTTTGACTAGACTATAGTATTCAGGGGGAGATGGAGTAATCTGTGATGAGCTGATAGTGTTAGGTTGGGGCTAGTGTTTGATTATAGATTTCAAATTGGAAGGGACCTTAAAGGTCATTAAGTCCAACCTCCCTTTCTTCACTAGACTGCCTTGCTGCCTCTTCCTACCTATGTGACCTTTTGCCTTTATCCAAAAAATGATATTTGTACTAGATAACTCACAACACTATTCTATCCAAATGCCTTAAAGACCTTTGCACAATATAGAAACACCAGCTGTTATTAAGACTTTTGGGGGCACATAGTGTGTCTTTGGGGGAGTCTTTTTTGTTTCGGAGAAAACTACAGATTTAGCTTGTTGTTGGTAAGGAGATGTAGGCACTCTTTTTTTTTGCTACTAAATTGAATATTGTTGGACAAAGCACATCTCATCCACTGGGCTGGTTCATTTTGTTAACAGAATAACAGCGCAGCAGTTCTCAAGCCCTTCCCATGTTCCGAGGCCTTGGCGGTCCAAAGATATAAATTCTTTGCTTCTCTCTCAAGGTGGCTACAATCTGTTGAGGATACACAGTAGGTCCATATGTATAGAATGAGTATATAATTACCAAAAATGAAAGGATAGTTTGGGGTACTTAGTAGCCGAGAGCCCCATGGAGAAGATGGCTCTTGACCCATGCCTTGAAGGAAATGGATTCTCAGAGGCAAGGAGAGGCAAGAAGGTATGGGGAGGTAGTCAGGGATGGGAGGTGGAATGTCATGTGTGAGAACCAGCAGGGAAGACAATTTGGCTGGACCATAAAGTACTAGAAGGAGAATAATGAAGTCAGAAAGGAGATCAGAATCAGCCTGTGATAGGCAGTACGGATATTTGGTCCCTAATCTACAGATTAGATAGCTTTCAGATGACCTGTAAGTCCCTTCCATCTCAAAATCTGTGATCACCACCGAGCCCTCATCTCCCTTCCCAGCTCCTTCTCTATTCCAGTGGTTCCCATTGGATCCTACAATCCAGTCAAGCTGACTTCCCAGTTGTTCCTTACAAATGATGATCCATCATGTTTTTCCATCAGTGGAAAGAACATTTGTTTGGGAGTCAGATGGTACACATTCAATCAGATGACAGGCACCCAGTTACCATTACTGTCCTACCTTAGGGAAGCCAACAGACTCAAGTTTCCTTATGCCAGAAGAGGTCTGAGGGGGAATAGTCATTCATGATCCAGTGGGAATCAGGGAAGGCATCCTGAAGGAGGCAGGTGAAGGGAGGAGATAGAAGGCTTTTATTCCAGGCTTTGGGACCTGCCCAAGCAGAGTCCTTTTCAGGCCCGAGGATGCTTCCTTCTCATGCCCCACTCAATTTCATGTTGACTTTCCTGGTGACGTTGGCAAAACTCCCGATCTTTGTTTTTCTCTTGTGTTTTCTTGGCCAGGATCAGTATGTCTTCCTCAATCAGTGCGTTTGGGATATTATCAAATCTCAGAAAGACTCCAAAGCTGATCTCATCTACCAAAACACGACAGCCATGACCATCTATGAGAACCTCGCGCCAATGACTGCTTTTGGGAAGACAAATGGATACATCGCTTAATTCCAAAGGAAAACCTTCTTGGCCAGGACTTCCTGGGCCCGGCGCCCCCACAGTAAAGGGAAATGAATGCACTGTTGTGGATATGTTTTTATATGTACAGTGTCCATTTGTGTGTGCCTGTGTGCGTGCGTGAGTGTGTGCGTGTGTGCGTGCGTGCGTGCGTGTTCTCTTTGGTTATGACCAATCTTGAAGGCTTGAAGATACACATGTAAGAAAATGCAAACAAGCAGTTGGACTTCAGGGACTGTGGCTGAGGAAACCAACTATATTCCAGATTAAGAATAGGATGAGCTGACTTTTTTCACCGGGGGTTGCAGACCAACTAGGAAAAGTGAGCTGCAAATCTTTCTCCCCCTCTTCTTTCTAAAGGACACGTGTCCTCTGCTCAAACCTGCCCGCCCCCCTTTCTCTCTGTCTCTGTCTCTCTGTCTGTCTCTGTCTTTCTCTCTGTCTCTGTCTCTCTGTCTCCTTTCCTCCCTCCCTCCTTCCCCTCTCCCCTTCCCCCTCACTTTCTCTGTCTTTTTTAAATGAACAAACTCTTTTATATGGTTCACACTCTGAAGCCAAGATTGTGTTGAGTTGACTATATTTTGAGGATCAGAAGTCTATTTTTACCTACTGTATCTTGGGATCTGACTGATGGATAAATGCATAATTTTGGTTGTTTATAGTGTCAAGAGGGAGATGTGGTGTCTCCTCCATGTGGATTTTATATTTAAACATGTGCCTTTCCTAATTATGCTTCCGTAGGCAAAAATCAGTAGATATCTATATTTTTATATTGAATCTCATAATTGGAATATACATTATATTTAAAAATAGATTAGTAGAAAAGGCCTAGCCTTTTCAGTACAATTGCTATGGTCTTTTTTTAAAAAAGCAATCTTTCTTTTCTTTCATCCCCTCTTTCTTTTCTCTCACCTCTCCCTCTTTTTTCTCCCTTTCTATCTTCCCTCTTCTCTTTCCTTTCTTGCTATCTTTCCTTCCTCTTTCTTCCCTTTTTACTCTTCCTCCTTCCCCACCTTTTTTTTCCTCCTTTCTCATTCTTTTCTTCTCCCTCAGTATATTTAATTCCCCTTCCTTCCCAAAGACTTAGTCACTGTTCTGCCCCAGCCCTTCCCAGGCTGGGCAGGAGTGGAGATGAGCTCTTGCTTGGAGCTCTCTGCCCCCATGGTGACATGCTCCACTTGCCCTCTCCGTGTTTGGTAAGAAGGATTATTTAAAGGTGCAATATGTGATGTAGTAATTCATGATGCTCTATGTTTTTCAGTAGAGTTTTACTCAGGTTGGTATTTTATGTGTGTCTTTTTTTTTTAAGCAAAAAATGTGTGTGATTCTGTGAAAACTTCTGTGTAAAATCAGTGTCCAATCAGGCCCCCTTCTCCCTCCCAAAAGTTCACTGGCTCTTGTCTTTACTGGCAATGACATGCATTGATATCTACTGTATATATCAAACTCTTGTGAGTCAGAACTGAGGTGTAAAAAATTTGAATTTGTATCAAAGATGTAATTATTATTTTAAAAAATTCTTTTCAATATACTGCTGCTGTCATGACTTTGCTCTGTTTCAAACTTCGATTTGGGGGAGGGAGGTGTCATGTATCTTTCTCGAGAATGCAAGAATTTAATTTGGACCTGTTTTTAATGATGTCAGGTCTGGGAACTCCCTAGAGTGTCAAGAGAGAAGGATCTAGCATTCGGGGGGATGTTTGGTCTTTCTCTCTCTCTCTCTTTTTTTTTTTTTTTTGCTATCAAGGCTGACATGAGAGCAGCTAACGTAAAGAGCGGACAGAGTGATGGATCTGCAGTCACTAAGACTCGAGTTCAAATCTAGCCTCAGATGGGCAAGTCATTTAACCTCTATCTGCCTCATCTGTTTCCTCATTTGCCAAATTGAGACAATAATAGCAACTATTTCCCAGGGTTGTTGAGAGGATAAAATGAGATATTTGTAAAGCACTTTGCAAACCTTGAAAATACTATATGAGATGTGATAATTATTAAAAGTGTTTGGGGATCAAGCTCTCCAATAGGCAGGACATCCCAAGATCTCATAAAAGAATAATACATAGTCTCAGTAGTCTGGGTCGCCATTTCCTGCAATGTCCCTAAATCAGGCTTCATCAATGTGTGGCAGCCACCTGTCGGCTGCCACTGTTGTGTTCTTCCCCCAGGTGTGTCCTGGAAGAACTAACTAGATGGCTGCAAAGGTACATAACTGAGGCTATAAAGTGGGGAACCATAGCATATCCCATGAAGGTGGTATTGATCGAATCCTATCCCAACAGTAGAAATGACAGAATTTTAGAGCTGGGAAAGAGCAGCAACCATTAAATCAAGTCTAGCTTCGACCAAAGAGTCCTCATTACCGTGTGCCCATGAGTGGTCCTCCAGCTTCTGCTTGGAGATCTCTAATAAGAAGCAACCTACCCTATGCTCAGAAAGGGATGTCTGAGTTTTTCGTTTTCAATTGGCCTCTTGGTTACTCTCACTCATTGCTCCTCATTCTGTTCTCCAAGTGTAAATGGAACTTTTCCCCATGACAATTTTCAAGTCCCTGAAATCAACTAATCTTTCCCCCCAGAACCTTCTCTTCTGGACAAACATTCTCACTCCTTTAACTGGCCCTTGTATGGTAGGAAATGACTCTTTCTAAGTCATTTTTTTCCAACAGCATTTAATGTTGGAGTAGAATCTTGGACTTGAGTCCATGATGAGATGGGACAAGACTTGGGAGGGATGGGGCTGGTTGGTTCATGTTCCATTGAGCCTGTCTTGGGGCTCTCACCCTTAAGAGACACATTCTTTTTGGAGAATCTGTCAGGAGAGCCTCTCTGTGCCCATAGCTCTGGAGGATTATGGGCATGGGTAGGTAGCTCCGCAAATGGCTTGAACCTTGGACTGGGAGTCAGGAAGACCTCGATTTGAAACCTATCTCTGTAAGGATGGGATTTGTGCAAGGGGGAGGGCACAAAAGGAGCCAAAGAAGGAGTGGCTGACAGTTGGTGACAGTTGGTAACAGTTGAGATATCTCCAACATTTCAATAGTGGTCTGACCATAGGCTAGAGCCTTGGAGGGTCTGTTTTTTCAACTCTAAATTAGGAATAATGCCTGAAGTACTTGCCACCTGAGAGGGTTGTGGTGAAGCTTGATTAAGATACTGTTATTTAAAGTCCTTTGCAAAGTCGAATGTGGCACAAGAATGCCAGTTCTCATTATTCCTTTTTGGAGAATTCAAGGAGTAATAAGTATGAAAGACCATCTCTCCTCTCTGGTGGGAACAATGGGAACCAAGAAGAGTCTCACTGATTTGGACAAAGGTAAAGTTCAGAGTTAACTGCTTAAGGTAGAAATGGCATCCCTCAAGGTAGTCAGTGTGCTGGTCCTGAGACAAGCACTGGATTTGATGTCACAGTACCCGAGTTCAAATCCACTTTTAGGCTATTCGATTTTAGGCGAATCACTTAAAGGTTTTCCAACTCATTTGTCCCATTTGGGGTGTTATAATAGCACCCACCTCACAGTTGTGGTACTCAAATGAGATAATATAAATTTAAAGTGCTTTGTAGATACTAAAGCAATGTCTAATATCCTAAGACCTCATGAAGGAATAACACATAGTCTCAGTAGTTTCGGTGGCCATTTCCCCCCATGACCCTAAGTCAGGCTGCTGACACAGTTTTCAAGAGTATAATAATAATTGTATAATTACCTTTATCATCATTATTAGGAAAGGATTGGCCAGCTGAGCACCAAGGTCCCTTCTAGCTCCCAATCTACAGGCCCATGACTGTGGGTCCCTCATTCAAGATTTTGGGAGTCCTGGGATATGTACCCAGATGTTCAGCTCCCCCCTTCTGTCTTGGCCAGTTGCTATCTCTGGATCTGGGCGTTCTCTCTAGAAGGAAAGCAGAGGAAAGGACTTGCCCCTTCAATCCTTTCAGAAGACTTTCCCCCCCTTAAATAAACACATTGTTTAAAGGACCCCTCCCTTCCTCCTGGTATGGACTTGGGAGACAGGGGCAGCGGGTTCTAACGTCATTCCTGACCCTCGAAGGGAGGAAGACGGCCGGTAGAGGGGCCCAGCATAACTTCTGAGGGGTCACACGTGGGTCATGGAGATTCCGATCTGCGTCTTGGAGTGGCCAGGGGAATCGGACGCCTATTTATAGTAGTGTGTATGGCACAAGAGAAGAGGACCTAATTCATGAAGACAAAGGGTATGTGGAAAGTGACCGGAGCTTCTGCAGAAGCCTGGGAGTGGCAGGGCAGGAGGAACCCTCAGGTTCGCCTCAGGAACAATGACAGAGGCCAGTGAATTCCTATTTATGTGAGCATTCACAAATCTTCTATGTTGTCCCTCCCTGCCCAATACTTGTACAATGGAGAGAGAAAAGCTGATCCCTCATTTTATTTTGTTCAAATAAATTTTACGGATTTCTTTCACTTTTTTTTTTATACCAGTTATTCCTGCAGTTATTCCTCCCCCCTCAGAAACCTTTAGTATAATGCAGAAAAATGGGTTTCAAAATTTAAAGGACCCCTTCTTGAAGCCTGCCACAGACTTGGGAGATGGGGACAGCATGCTATGATGTTCTTGCTTACACGTGGAAGGAAGACAGCGGCTCGTGGAGAGGCTGTCCATCTCTCCCTCTGTCCGTCTGTCTCTCTTCAACCTCCCCCCACCGCCCCCCAGCTTTGTTTGTCTCTTTCTCTCTCATCTATCTGTATAGATACATACATGCATATTGTCATGGGAGAAACATCCAAGATTGTGGTGGGGTCTCGCCCCAAGAATGGGAGACTCAAACTCTGTTCAGTCCAGAAGTAAGAAAAGAATTCTTTTTAAAGAAGTGGTTAGGTGGGGGAATAGTCTGGGGGCTAATCGGGGAGCCTTACGGCAAAGGGCTAGCAGAGTCGCCTCTCTGGAGCTCATAGTATGGAACAGCAGCTCCTCTGGAGAGAGGCAGCTTCCACACCCTGTGGATCCAGGTTGGCATATCTATTGGGGCCTGGTAGCTTAGCATCTCCCTTTCCAAACTCAGGTGGAGGTGTGTTTTGGGGTTTGCCGCCACACGGAATAAGGAACATGCACAAGATTGGAGGAGTTTCCTGGAATACCAGAGTCCCCAGTGGCAAGTTCCATGTTCTCTCAGGGGAGACATTTAACCCTCTTTGCCTTAGTTTCCTCATCTGTAAAATGAATTGGAGAAAGAGATTGCAAACCACTCTAGTATCTTTGCCAAGGTTAAGTAATTTTTTCTCTTTATTTCTTTTTAAGATAAATCTTACCTTCTTTTTTAGCATTAATACTAAGTATTGGTTCCAAGGCAGAAGAGCAGTAAGGGCTAGGCAATGCGTGTTAAGTGACTTGCTCAGGGTCACCCAGCTAGGAATTATCTGAGGTCACATTTGAACCCAGGACCTCTTGTCTACAGGGTTGACACTCTATCCACTAAGCCCCCTGGCTAATTAGGTTTCGGTCCTCCTCTGGGAGGTTTTAGGCTAAATATACCCAGCTACCCCCTAGTAGCTTCAAGGCAGTGGCCAATGAGAAAACCTGGCAAACCTCCTCCCCCAACCCCTTTTGAGTGGGAAAGAATTGAGTACCACTGGCTGAGCAACAGTCCAGAAAGGGTTGTAATCTGTATTGCAGATTTCAAGATGCCTTAACCTCTCTTCCCTCCAGCCCAAACCTCTTCAAACTTTCCTTTGGGCTTAAAGGAACCACCTGCCTTCAGACCCACGTGTTGTCTTCGCTGCCCCACTCTTCCTCACTTGCCAGATCTAACCATGTCTACCTCCAGGACATCATCCATCCATCTCTTCTCACTCCTGTCATGGCTGACCCTGCAGTGCAGACCATGGTGGTACTCCTCACCTGTACCGGTCCTGGGCTCTCTGGCCCCTTGGCCTCTGGTCTGTCCCCTCTCCAATCCGTTCCCTCATCACCTGCCAAAGGGATCTTCCCAAAATGCACTTCTGGCCATGCAGTCTCTTATGAATAAACCCCAGCATTCTTTCAGCCTCTGAGCCAACAGGATTTCAGCTTTACTCAGTGTCCTAGAATTTCTCTTCCTGTGTAAGTTTTATAATATACATAATTATTAATTACTACAGAAACACAGGTGGGGAAGCAATGGCCCCTAGGGACCAACCAGGCTAAGCCCTCATCATTTTACAGCGCAGTAAAATTAGAGGATGTCCATGCTGGAGGGACCTTGGAACTCAAGTGGCTGGGATTCTGGGTTTATAAGTCTAGAGCTGGAAGGGACCTCTGAGGTCATCTAGTCACCTTACAGATGAGGAAATGGAGGTCCAGACAGAACAAAGGGATGTGTAGATCAGGTGGAGAGCCAAAGTACCTCATTTTACATATGAGGAGACTGAGGCACAAAGAGGAGAAATGAATAGATGAGATATCCAATTTCCCCTACCTTACATATGAGGAAACTGAGGCACAAAGAGGAGAAATGAATAGATATTTGGTCCAATTTGCCCACCTCACAGATGGGGAAATGGAGGCACAAAAAAAGTAGAAATTGAGATATTTGGTCCAATTCCCTCACCTTACAGATGAGGAAATTGGGGTTCAGAGAAAGGAAAGGGATGTGTAGATCAGGTGTAGAGTCAGAGTGCCTCATTTCACATATGAGGAAACTGAGGCACAAAAGAGAAATGAATATATAGATGAGATATCTGGTCTAATTCCCTCACCTTACACATGAGGAAACTGAGGCAGAGAGAGAGGGGGGAAAGGAACTTAGAGATCAGATGGATAGTCAAATGCCTTTGTGTAAGTTTTATAGGATACAGAATTGTTAATTAGTATAGTAATGAAGGCATGGGAGGCAATGGCCCCTAGAGACCAGCTAAGTCAATCATCCTCATTTTACAGATCAGTAAAATTGTAGGGTGTCAGAACAGGAGGGGCCTTAGAGGTCAAGTGGCTGGGATTCCGGGATCATAGGTCTAGAGCTGGGAGGGACCTTTGAGATCATTTAGTCCTTACAGATGAGGAAACTGAGGCCCAGAAAGGGAAAGAGAATGTGTAGATCAGGTGTAGAGTCAAATGCCTATTTGTAAGTTTTATAACATATGTAGTCATTCATTAGTACAGTCATACAGGTCTGTGAGGCAGTGTAACATTGTAGAGTGCCAGCCTTGAAGCCAGAAAGAGCTGTGTTCCCACCTTTGATAGTGGTTGCGTGACCCTGGGCAAGTCACAGCCTCTCAGTTCTCTAGGCAAGAAGTTCCAGAGAAGGGGTCTGCTAGCGTTGGTGGAGGGAATTTTCTTACCTGGGAGTTAGTTCTGTATTTCAATAAAAACACAGGTTCAGTTTCTATCCCTGCCTCTTTATGGGTATATAATTAATAATTTTATAAATTACATTTATTGGCATGTGTTAATTTTTTTAAAGAGCTAGGGGGCATACAGTAAAAAAAATTGTGGAGACCATTGTTCTAATCTGCCAGTTACCTGGATTGTGGGAGAAATGATGACCAGTTTTCTTCCTTGAACTTTCCTACATGCAAATAAGGGAAAAGTGAAATCTCTCAAATACCCTAAGTCTAATTCATCTTTCTTTGCATTCTAAGAAACTCTCTCAGTTTCCTTTTGTGGACTCAGACTGGGGGTGGTCGTGCCTCTAAAGGGCGGACTTCATCCCAACAGAGAGGGGCAAGCAGTTCCACTGGCCCTTCCTGGGCAGAGCCAAGGAAGTTCATTGTGCATCCTGGGAAGAGAGAATGGGTTGAAAAGGAGAAGCTACCCCCCTAAACCCCCTTCCCTTTCCTTCCTCCCTGGGGTCTTGTTATTCAAGCTTCTGAACTATTTTAGAAGGCCTGGGCACAGAGTGGGGTTAGGTTGGAGAAGGAACGACAAACCATTCTAGAAAACCCCCAAAATGGTCAGGAAGTCAGTCATCCCAGCATCCGCACACTGAAACAGCAGCGTTTAAGCCAGCTGGAGCTATTCCACAAGCAGCCACTAGGTGGCAAGAGAGGACTAGCATTGGGCGGCGCTGACTCGCTCTTCAAAGCAGCAGAGGATGATGCTAAAACTGCCTGGCTGACTCCATCCTCCCGACAGCGGCCACCGGGGAGCCGAGCGGGAGCATCTGGCTCAGAGCTGGAAGGGGCCCCTCGAGACCAGCCGGGCCAACCCTCCTCGTTATCCAGATCTGTAAGGTTTGAAGAGGTCACCGTCGGAGGCTACCTTAGACCAGAGCTGGGAGGGACCTCAGAGGTCAGCTGCTCCGACCCCCTCTCCTTACAGATGGGGAAACTGAGGTCCGGAGAGGGAAAGGGAATACAGAAATCAGAGGTTTAGGCCAGTCCCGAAAAGGTCCAGAGAGAGGACGGGCCGAGCAGGCGCTGTCCAGGGCAGCCCCTCCCTCATCGTCCTAACCGGAAACAGACCACAAAGTGCAAAGGACTGGCCAGGACTGCATCGGAGTCAGTCATAGTCAAAGACCTGAAAGCCCTCAGACATAATCTAGTCGCACGTTCTCATTTTGCAGGGGAAGAAAATGAGGCTTAGGCAAATTAAGTGGCTTTTCCAAGGTAACACATTTAGTAAACTGAGGCAGAATTTGAGTCCAGGACCTCTGACTCCAAACTCCATACTTTTTTCACCTGGTGCCACGCTGCCACGTGTGAAGTGACAGCATTAGTAGTCAAACCCAGATACTACGACTCTGAATCCATCCAGCATTTTTTTTCTGGGAGTGGGGGGTTGACACCACGCAAATGGAAGGCTGGACGTCATTGTAGCCATTTAGTCCAAATCTTTCATTTTATTTTTATAACTGACCCAGAAAAGTTAGCTGGGGGGAGGGGGAATTGTCACAGAGGAGAGCTTGGACTTGAACCCAATTCTTCTTATGAATAAATATAATTTTGACTTATTATAAATGTATATAGTATTTGCCATATAATCCATCTGTAATACAATATAAAATATATAATAACAAATAACATAAATGGCTGTAATATATAAAATATATCTATAATATATACATTTATCTAATCAAATAAAGTATATTTTCAGATACATAAATATATGCATACAAAGATATTAATGTATGCATGTGTATATAATATGTATTTATTATAAATTTATATAGTATTTGTCATGTAATCTATAATATATAAAATATATAAACAAATAATATAAGTGTCTAATATAGAAAATATAATATATCTATAATATGAATATACACTTATCTAATAAGATAAAGTATATATTTAGATATATATGTATACAAAGATACTAATGTATGTGTATATAAGTATATATTATATAGTATTTGTTATATAATCTATAATCTATAAAATATATAAACAAATAATATAAATGTCTATAATATATAAAATATATATCTATAATATGAATATACATTTATCTAATAAAATAAAGTACATATTTAGATATATGTATACAAAGATATTAGTATATGTATGTGTGGGTGAATATATATTATAAAATTATAGTATTTGTTATATGATCTATCTATAATATAAAATAAACAAATAATATAAATGTCTATAATATGTAAAATATAATAAAATACAATATATATCTATAACATAAACATACATTTATCTAATAAAATAAAGTATATATTCAGATATATATGTATCCAAAGCTATT
>NC_058135.1:272860948-272892265 GCF_016433145.1 Gracilinanus agilis
TTTCTTTCTTTCTTTCTTTCTTTCTTTCTTTCTTTCTTTCTTTCTTTCTTTCTTTCTTTCTTTCTTTCTTTCTTTCTTTCTTTCCTTCCTTCCTTTCTTTCATATTTATCTTTCTTATTAAGAACTGTATTTTTATTGACACATTTTGTTTTTAAATGATCTTTCCAATGTCCCCCTCTTACAGCTTCCCAGAGGATCATCCTTTATTATAAATAAGAAAAAAGGGTGAAAAACAGTTTAGCAAAAATAGTCAAGATAGATGTTAATAGAATCTGACATCATGTATAGTGCTCCAGACCCATAGTCCTCCACCTCTGTGAAGAAATGGGGTGAGGTGTGTTTTCATGCCCCTTCTTTAAGGCCTAGCTTGGTCTTTATAGCTTCTCAGCATTTGATTTTGATTGTTTTGCTGCTGTTCTTTCTCATGTGGATGTTATTGTCACTATATTTAATGCTTTCCTGATTCTGCTTACTTTCCTTTGTATGAGTTCATATAAGTCTTTTCATGCTTCTCTGTATCACACATATTCACTGTTTCTTACAGTAGAGTAACATTCTATTACATTCATGTAATTCAGTTAATTTAACTCTTCCCCAATTACTGGGCATTTACTTTGTTTCCAATTCTTGCTATCTTTTTTTTTTTTTTTTTAAACCCTTGTACTTCGGTGTATTGTCTCATAGGTGGAAGATTGGTAAGGGTGGGCAATGGGGGTCAAGTGACTTGCCCAGGGTCACACAGCTGGGAAGTGGCTGAGGCCGGGTTTGAACCTAGGACCTCCTGTCTCTAGGCCTGACTCTCACTCCACTGAGCTACCCAGCTGCCCCCGGATTCTTGCTATCTTAAAAAGTGCTGCTGTAAATCTTTTGATGGGGCCATTAAGGGTCAAAGGTACTTGCGAAGCCATTTCACAGCTGAGAAATGAAGGACCTCAGAAGTCATCTAGTCTAATCTCTAGCTGTGTGACCATGAAGGATAGCCTGGAAAATGGGGTGGGGGCGTGTGGTGTGTGTTTTTTAATAGCTAGTATTTATATGTGCTTTAAGATTGATAAAGCATTTCACATGTTAGCTTGTTCAATCCTCACAACAACTTTGGGAGATAGATGCTATTCATGTTCCCATTTTATAGTTGAGAAAACTGAGGATAAAAAGAATTAAAGAATTTGTTCAGGTTTATACAGATAGTAAATGTTTGAGGCAGGATTTGAACTTGGGTTTTCCAGTCCAAGTCCAATGTTCACACTCCCATTGTGCCACCCAGATCCACTAGGTGTTTTTGTACCAGAACAATGATTTGATTAATACCAGGAACTCCCAGTGAAGAAATTCTGTTTATTAATGAGGCTCAGCATTTGCTCTGCATTTATGGTGTTAGTTTTGCCTAGGTTACTGAAATGTTAAGTCATTTGCACAGGGTCACACAGGAAATGCATTTCAGAAGCAAATCTTGAACCCAGTTCTTGCTGAGTCCAAAATAAGTTCTCCAACCACTATAACACAATGACTCTAAAGTACCCATATATATATATATTTTTTTTTTCAAAGATATTTTACATGTAATAACAATTTTCAACATACGTTTTCCAAAATTATAAGATCCAAATTGTCTCCCTCTCTTCCCTTACCCCTCTCAGAGATGGTAAGTATTTTGATTTGGTTTATACATATGTTATCATGCAAAATACACTTCCATATTGGTCGTTATCATAAGAGAATACTAATATAAAACCAAAACCCCCAAATGAAACTGTAAATAAACTAGTATGCAAAATAGTATACTTTGGTCTGCATCTGACTCCAACAGTGCTTTCTCTGGAGGTGGATAGCATTCTCCATCAAAAGTCCTTCAGAATTCTTCCAGATCATTGTATTGCTGAGAGTAGCCAAGACTTTCACAGTTGATCACTGAACAATATCATTGTTTCTATGTACAATGTTCTCCTGGTTCTGCCTATTTCACTCTGCATCAGTTCAAGTAGGTCTTTCCAGCATTTTCTGAAATCATCTTGCTTGTTATTTATTATAGCATGATAGTATTCCATCGCCAACACAAGCCACAATTTGTTCAGCCATTCCCCAATGGATGAACATGC
The DNA here is from genome assembly GCF_016433145.1 of Gracilinanus agilis. Taxonomy (NCBI): domain Eukaryota; kingdom Metazoa; phylum Chordata; class Mammalia; order Didelphimorphia; family Didelphidae; genus Gracilinanus; species Gracilinanus agilis. The sequence goes on from NC_058135.1 coordinate 272,863,045, forward strand.
CCTTAATTTCGAATTCTTTGCTACCACGAAAAGCTGCCATGAATATTTTTGTACAAATAGGTCCTTTCTCTTTCCTTGGGGCACAAACCCAGTAGTGAAATTACAGGATCAAAGTGTGTGCATAGTTTTATAGCCCTTTGGTCATAGTTCAAATTACCCTCCAGAATGTTTAAATGATTCCACAGCTCTTTGTAGGATTGTAAGAGAACTCCTGAAGTATAAATAATTACATTTTGATCATGTTGTGATTAACTGATTAATTGGTGTGAAGGAAAGCTCCCTCTGAAAAATGAGGAAACTAAGGACTATTGGAGCAAAGCAATTTCAATTAAATTATCATTTAAGGACTTTCTCTGTACGAGTCACAGAGCTACATGTTGGGGATACAAAAGCAAAGACTAAAGTTTCTGCCCTTTAGGATATCACATTTTATTGTAGTTCATGTAAGCCCTGAGGATCCTTCTCCCAATTCTCATTTCCAGTGGTGAGTTGGGTTCCCAGAGCTTGGCTACATTTTTCCCTTAGAGGATACCCTGACCAAGGGGATCAGGGATGATTCTCTAATGCTGGTGGCTAGAGCCCCTACTAGTGTGCTTCCTACTAATATTTAAAGAGTTTATGTGTTTGTGGGGCTGCTAGGTGGCTCAATGGATAGAATACCAGGCCTGGAGTGAGGATGTCCTGGGTTCAAATTTGGCCTCAGACATTTGCTGATTTATGACTGTGGGTAAGTCACTTAACTCCAATTGCCTAGACCTTACTGCTCTTCTGCTTTGGAATCCAAGAGGAATAAGGGAAATATAGATTAACCTGATTTAGCAAAGCTTTTGATAAAGAATCTCATACTATTCTTATAAAGAATTCCAGCCTACAGTAAGTCGAGAATTGGAAGGGATATCAGAGGTCATTTAGCCTAACCCCTTCACTTTACAAATAAGGTAAATGAAACTCCATATAGGTTAAATGATTAGCTCAAGTTTACAAATTAGCAGGTATCAGGTAGGATTTGAATCCAGATCTCCAGAGTCAGTGTACCTCAATACAATTAGATCGATTCTCAACTGGTTGATGACCAAACTCAAAGGTGGTAATTAATGAATATGTCAATGTTGTACCACACAACACTTCCAGGGATTGGTATTTGGCCCTTTGCTGTTTTACCTTTTGTTTAGGAACTTGGATATAAAGAGCATTGTTGGAGTGCAGATGACACAGAGATAGGAGAAATAGCTAACATGTGGTCAAGCCATTGCTCAATTTGGTAATTTTTCTTCCCACCCCGCACAACATCTCTTGCACTTGTTCAGGATCCAGAAAATTTCTTGATAGGCCAGAGCAGTCATCTCCAACCCATTTGGCTGCCAGTAAAACATTTTTGAGCAAATACAATATTTGTGTATTGTGTACATATATTAATAATTCTAGATAGATTTATAGATATGAAATATCCATAATTTTCCAATACACTGTATGAAATATATGGATATAAATAAAAATAGACATTTTATTTCTGAAACCTTGCTGTCTGTCTTAGTATCAAATCTTTTCCTTTTCAACCCTTATCTTCTGTTTTAAAATCGATACTATATATTGGTTCCAAGGCTGAAGAGCTATAAGGGCTAGGCAATAGAGGTTAGGTGGCTTTCCCAAGGTCAATCAGCTACTAAGTGCCTGAGATAAGATTTGAACACAGGACCTCCCATCTCAGGGGCTGGCTCTCAATCCACTGAGCCATCTAGCTGCTTCCTTAGGGTCCATTCTAAGACAGAAGAGTGATAAGAGCTAGACAATTGGGCTTAAGTGACTTCCCCAGGGTCTCAGAGCTAGGAAGTTTGGGGTCAGATTGCAACCTCAGGTCCTCTCAACTCTCCAAGCTTGTGCTACCTAGCTGCCCCCAAAGTAGACATTTTAAAGTGTTAGATGAAGAGGAAATCATTTTATCCTAGAGTCAATAGGGATGCTGTAGACTTTATTGAGTAGACAGTGACGTGGTCAGACCTCTGCCTTAGGAAAATCACTTTGGCAGCTGTTTGGAGAATGGATTGGAGAGGGGAAAGCCTTGAGGCAGAGAGATCATTGAGGAGTCTACTATAATATTTCAGGAGTGAATGATGAACTTTTGGGCTAGAGAGACTTCTATGTAAGTAAACAAAAAGGGATAGATACTAGAGAAATCATGGAGAAAGAAATTACCTGCTTTGGAAGCAAATTGGATTAGTGGGATGAGGGAGAGGGAGTAGTCTGAGATGGCACTGAGTTTTAAACCTGGGAGCAGTGCCTTCAATAGTAAGTGGTAAATTTGGAAGAGGGGTGGCTTTGAGAGGTAAGAAAATAGAAAGAGGCTCATGATGAAGAAACTCATTCATATCTTGTTATCTATGAAATTCAGCCTGTCCCATCCCAAATGGGTTCTTCCTAGTAACTGCCCCCAAGTGAAAAGTCTACTCCTCTTGGGGCCTGTTGCAGTTATGATTTCAACTAGAGGGAAGGCTGGGCATTCTGGAGATTCCCAATAGCTATAATAGGAATGATAATAACTGGTATTTATGTAGCACTTAATTTTGCAAAAAAGTGCTACAAATATCTCATTTAATCTTTGTAACCCTGGGAGGTAGGTACAATTATTTATTCTAGATGAGGAAACTGAGGCAAACAGGTTAAATGTATCACTTAGGGTCTTGTGTCTAGTAAGTGTATGAGACTAGATTTAAACTTGGATATTGTTGACTAGATCTACGGTTCTATCTTCTATGCCACTGAGCTGATGGCAGTGGGTGGTCCTAGAGTGGCTAGATGATACGATGATTATGCCCTGGATGAACTGATTGCTGGCTTCGCAAGAGGGAGATTGGAAGCTAGCATAGTGGAGAGAGAGAGAGTATTGGGGAATAGTGGTAGGTGTGGTTAAATTGGAGACACACCTGGTGACTGGTTAATCTAGGGTGGTGGCCACATATAACCTCTTTTCCTACCCTCTCATTGGTTAATACTGTACTCCTGGAAACTATTCCATATTTGTCCATGTGGCAATAATCACCTCTTTGGGAACTATTTGACTATAGCCATATGTTGAAGTTAAGAAGATCCAATTCATTAGGTACAAATGCAAAAATCTTATACTTGGGTGGAAAAAAATCCATTCACAAATACAAGATGAAGAGTTGGTCCTGGTTGGACAATAGATAGTGTCTATTTTCCAAGGAGATCATGGAAAAAGGAAAAGAACTTCTATGTTCTAAAATATTTACAGCTGCTCTCTTTGTGGTGGCAAAGACCTAGCAATCAAGGTGATGCTCATCAACTGGGGAGTGGCTAAATGAATTGTGCATGGTCTATGATTGTGATGGAATACTACTGGGTCATAAACAATGAGCAGCTTAATTAAAAAACAAACAAACCTTTTCCTTCTGAGTTAGACTAAATACTGGGTATTGATTCCAAGATAGAAGAATGGAAAGGGCTAGAAAATGAAGGTTATGCCACTTCCTCAAGGTCACACAGCTAGGAAGTGTCTGATGCCAAATTTGAATCCAGGACCTTCCATCTCTAGGCCTGGCTGTCAATCCACTGAATCACCAAGCTGCCCTTTGAGCAGATTAATTAAAAAACAAACAAACTTGGAAAGAACTACATGAGATAATGAAGAGTGAAATGAGTAGAACCAAGAGAACATTATATACAGCTACAGATTTAATATCTGAAGAATAACTTGTGAATGTTTACTTCCTCAGAAAGAACTGAGATGTGGAAACATGAAAGACATAATCTATAAATACATGTTTGCTGTATGGGGAGGAGAGGGAGGGACTGATATGCCTGGAAATAAATTCTATTAATAAAAAAATTAAAAAACCTGTATCTACACGTAATCTGGAAAAAAAAGAAAAAAAAAGAAAGTTAATCCTAGTTTCCTGAACCCAGGGCAAAGCTTTCGAATTCCAATCGGAGCCTCTCATTCTTTCCAGGAAATTTACAGAATCTGACTGTGAGGGGAGTAAGTAAAAAAAAAAAACATCAAAAAACTCTTTATTCTCTCTTAGCTGCTTGAGATAAAGCTTCTTAAACTAACATTTCTCCCCTGGATTTTTGATGTTTGAAATTTAACTTTTTCTTACCTCTTTTAACTGAAAAAAAAAACCCAAAAAACAAAAGCACAAACCCAAACCCCACATCTTGTTACTCATGAAAACATACACTGACTCAGACAGACAGACAGAAAGACAGACAGACACGCCCACACCCACAAACACCTCAAGGTCAAAATTTTCTCTCAACTATTCCCTATTTCAAGATGATGGAGTTGGCATTACAGTTCCATACTTTTCCAGAAGCCTATATTGCCTTTTGACGAAAGACCCCTTCTCTCAGAGAGGGGTGTAAAAATTAAAATTAATATAAATAAGTATCATATTTTATAAAGTTTATTAATAATAACTAAAGTAAAAAAGCTAGCTAACCAAGCCATGTTTGCAAGAAAAAAAAAGAGAGAGCAAGTGGCTTACAGCAAACTTACATACAAAACGTGACCATGCAACATGGTGGAGAGATTAAAAGGAATTCTGGAAAATACTGAAGGAATTTTGGGGAATGTACTTCAAAGGTACAAAATTCTAATTAATATAGGGGCCTTCTCTGAGGAAATACTTGAGAAGATGACTTTCCTAAAGCGAAGTCCATACACACCTACACACATCCACATACCCAATTTATTTTCATAACCCATTTCCCCAAAATGTCCTCCACTTCATGAGTATTCTCTCTTTCTCTCTCTCTTTCCCTTTCCTTCTGTCTCCTCTCTCTCTGCCCCCTCCATCTCTCTCTCCCCCTCTCTCTCCCTCTCCATCTTTCTCCCCCTTTTCTCTCTCTCTCTTCCCCTCCCTCTCCCCCATTTTCCTTTCTGTCTCTGTCTATTTTTGTCTCTGTGTTTCTGTCTCTGTCTGTCTGTCTGTCTTTCTGTCTGTCTCAACAATTTCTCACAACCTGAAAATGGATCAGTCATCTTGGGTTATCTATGGTTGATTACAAGAAACACAGACACAAAATGATATATTTAATGTGACCCAAGGAGAACATACCCCAAAGACATAGAATTCTTACCCATAGAGGATCTGGCTGTTAGGAACAGGAGGTGCCACTATTATGCCTGCACTTTACTGTATCAGAAAAGGAATCACTTCATGTTGAAGAAAGTCTTCACGGATCCAGTTTGAGTATTTTTTTTTCTGGTAAGCAAAGGAAGTATTCAGTAATTCTTTTGTGGTCAGCCAAAATTGTTAGGAATAAAATATTGAAAACCCTGGTTTTGGGTAAGAATATCAATTTATTGATTCAGCTAGCAGGTAACTAGTGGCCCCCTTAATGACCAAAGACCCCAAAAGTCCTCCAGGCAGATCTATAAATACAGTTTTAGGAGCTTATTATTCAACCCCTTTCTTGAACACCCCAAGATATCTCTAATTGTTAAATAGCTAATTAGGAAGTGGTCCATCAAGTTCTTTCTCCTTCCCACATCTCCATAGGAGAATCATTGTCTTCTTTACTTATTAATTGCATTTTGTTAAAAACAAAACATTTGCTGTGAAAAAGGAAATGTAAAAATCAGTAGCCTGATTGGAGCCCCTGATCCAGGACCCTGACACAGGAATTCTCTCTAAGAATTGATATGGTATTTATAAGAAAGAAATGCTCATAGTATAAACCAAGGATGGCCATTTTTACTACTATTTTTTAAAATAAAGTTCAAGACATAATAGCTAGAGAAATAATAAAAGAAAAACAAATTCAAAGGATAAACATAGTTAAAGAAAGCAAACTCAATGCTCTTTGCACTGATGAACCTTAATTGTTGAGCTAGAATGAATTTAAACAGCAACTTTCATAGAAGGACACCTAGAACAAAGTGAACAGAACCTGAAGAACAATTATAATAACAATATTGTAAAAACAACAATGACAATAACTAGGAAAGGATTAGGAACTCTTCTTAATGTGATGAACAATTATTATTTTGGTGACACAATGATCAAAAGGCTAGGAAAAAACAAAAATTCAAATGAAGGAACAAATGGTCATGAATCTCAAGGAAAACAGTTGGGGGAAAAGCATGAGGAAAGTTGGGCTAGTGTTACTAAACATCAAATTATACTTTAAAGTAACAATAATCAATTGTGATCTTGGCAAGCCTTTACCTGGACAGGCTCTTAGAGGCAGGCGAAACTATCCTAGGTTTCAGGGACATGACAGCTGAGGATAACATCAAGCATGACAGGAGGCAGTTTGTAAAGGGCAGTCTAAATCACATCCAGGCTTATTTCAAGTTGCATTGCCCATAATGGGAGACCATGCCCATTGAAGAACTAAGAAAGACTGCTGTATACTTCCATGAGTCTAGGGATAGTAAGCTAAAGCAATCAAAGTCCTCTGAAAAGGATAGGGAGATTGCAGAGCTGAAGAGACAACTAAAGGAAGCTCAAAAGGCCAAGGAGATAGAGGAGATTAAGAACATGGCTCTGATGTCCAGCAATCAGAGGAGCCAGAGCAGGCCTAGGCAATCCTCAAGCAATAATAGCAACCCTGTCAAGCATTGATTCTTGTGCTCGAGACTTGGGCATATTGTTCGTAACTGTAGGTTTAAATTTCAGATAAATTTTGGGAATAGAAAAAATAACAATAATAACAACAGGAGAAACACCTACTATAATTCTAAATATAACAACAATAACAACAATAACAACAGGGATAACACCAGGTATAGTGACAAAGTAAAGGCCAGATGTTGTGACCATAACTGTGCTAAATTCAGTAATTCCCCAAGTTTGCCAAAAATGGAGGAATACGTGTCCCAAGGAGAGACCTTGTACCAACTTATGAATCAAGGAAGCAGCTTTAGTTGTTGTAAGGACAGATAAGGGCAGTGACAATGATGTGGCAGAGGAAAGTGGGAAAGACAAAATGGGTGCAAAAGGAATTATAAATTATGGGTTGGTGGATGTAACACAACGTTACAAAGAAATGACTGAGGAGGAGTTGCAAATGGAGGAGGATATAATAGAATTAAAGGAGAGAATTTATGGGAAGGCAAACAGTGATTTTGGGAATAATGAAAGGAAACCAGGCACATTTACACAAAACCGTGATTCAAGCTTGAAGGAAATAGCATTCATTGATTCTCACTATAAGGGGAAAGAAGCATCATTCTATAGTAAGACTGTGGATCATTTACATCAATCTGTAGTACAGCAAGGCCAAACAACAAGGGCAATGATTTTAGACAGGTGTTCTAATGGGGATCTCTTAGAAACAAACAATGTCAACAAGGGAGATGGGCTCCTGCAGATCTTTGAGAAGGAAAATGTAAAATTCTCAGACACAGGCATAACCTCTTCTCTATCACCTACTAGGGAAGCTGGAAGGGAAAGTGGAAAGTCTGGTAGTTACAATACTAAAGGAACTTTAAAGCTGGATCCTGAAGCTAGGGAATTCATACCAACCCTTCTACAGGGTCAGATGCATAAAGATGCAACACACTTTCAAGCCTGTGATACTCCAGAGACAGCTGCCTTTGGAGTAGATTCTGAGTTAATACATTTAAAGGAATTCAATTCCATAAATGTCAGTAGCCAAGAGAGAAACAAAATGACAGAAATAGGATCAGAGAAAGAATCTACAACACTGACTTTATTTCCTATACAAAGTACACCTGCAGTTAAGTTTCCTAATACTGAGATAGAGTCTAGGGGTCAGATACAAGGAAAAAGGCATAGACTCACAGTATTAGGATGTAGTCATGAACCAAAAACACATTCTAAATTCTGAAGAATTTCCTTTAATGCAGAGAATTACCTCTCCTGAATCTAACTTTGTACAAGTCAAGCAAAGCATGTTCAGTGAAGAGAAGGACACTCTATCTTACTCATTGTCTGGGAAAACTGAGATATACTTTGACACTGATAGGCCCATGAATGGTCCTGGGATGCCAACTCAGGCATTGGCAGTCCAAAAAGCCACTTTTGAAGGAGACTTACCATCATTACACTCACAGAATCCTGAGCCAGCATAGACAGAAATCCTAGAACGAGATCAATGGGATTTGGGGGACATTGAGATAGAATCACCTTTGGTACCTGTTGATCAAACAGCTAAAGACAGGGAACCCTTGGTTATAGTGAAGATAGGGAATCAAATCTATCCTGCTCTTACTGAACCCAGAGCAACCCGGTCTGTGTTAACATCTGCACCAGAAAATTGTGCATTAATGGGGTCTGTGAGAGTAAAAGGAGCCACTGGGCAAATGGAGTTGGTGCCCAAGCTAAGATATAAGATGGTGAAAATAGGCCCAATGACTTTAGATCATTCCTTTCTGTTGACACCTGGATACCCGTCCAACCATTTGGGGAGGGATGTTCTTTGTAAATTAGGTGCCACTATCCAGTGTGATGAGTCAGGCCAAATATTCCTACACTTACCCAAACAGTCACTCAAGCACCATCCCTTGCTATTCCTTGGGCAAGTGGAAGGTGATGAGGAGGAACAACATATGGGGAGTATCTTTGAAATACTGAAAGATATCCCAGAGGCAGTTTGGGCTAAGCATTCAACTGATGTGGGAATTTTAAAATCTGTCACACCTGTAAAGATTGAAGTGAAAGAGGGCACTCCACCTAGGAAACCTCAGTATAGGTTGAGCAAAGAGGCCACAGAAGGTATCAAGCCTATTATTCAAAGTCTCCTGGAACATGGCATTTTGGTTTATACTATATCAGAATACAACACACCCATTATGCCCATTAAAAAACTGAAGATCCAAATGGCAAAACACAATGGCATTTTGTGCAGGATCTGAGAGCAGTAAACAACTTTGTTAAGAAGGGATATGCAGTGGTACCAAGCCCAGCAAATATCATAGCTGAAATTCCAAGCAACGCAGCCTGGTTCATGGTTGTGGACCTGTGCTGTGCATATTTTACCGTACCCCTTCATGAGTCCAGTCAGATTTTTGCATTTTCCTGAGAGGGTAAACAAATCTGCTGGACCCGAATCCCACAAGGGTTCTCAGAAAGTGCAAATATATTTTGCCAGATCTTGCAAAGAGACCTTGAATCAATCATATTCCCTGAGAGTAAACTAGTGCATTATGTTGATGACCTTTTTCTAATGTCACCAAATGTTCGTGTGTCAAAGGGACAGCAAATATCTGTTACAAGAGCTTAGCAAAAGGGGACACAAGGTCTCCAGGGTCAAGCTACAGTGGGTTTTGCCAAAAGTAGAGTACCTCTGCTTCATGTTGGAAAAAGGTATAAGACAGATTTCCCCCCAAAACAGTTGCACATATACAGAAGCTGTGCATGCCTAGGACCAAGAAGCAGCTCCATGAAATTTTAGGAATCATGGGTTACTGTAGGCAGTGGATTCCTGTTTATAGTCTGATCTCAAAACCTCTGACAGACTTGACTAGGAACACTGTCTCAGAACCTTTAAAACTGACATGGGAGCACAATCATTCTATAGAAAAACTGAAAACAGCTGTGTTATCAAGCCCTTCACTTGGTATCCCTGACCATGCAAAACCATTTCACCTGTTTGTGCATTAGGACAAGGGAATAGCCAGTGCTGTATTAGTGCAGACTCTTGGGGCTAAATTTAGACCAATAGCCTATTATACTTCCGAGCTAGATGTTGTGGCTAGGGGGATGCCACCATGTATGAGAGCAATTGCAGCTGCTGCCCTAATGGTTAAGAAATCTTCAGATCTGGTTTTGGGTTGCAGGATTATGCTGTACTCACATCATCAAATAGATACCATGTTGAAAAATAGGAAACTGCAAGCGTTTACATCCCAGAACTTATCCCAAAATCAAATTGTGTTGCTGGGCAATGAGAACCTAACTTTCCATCATTGTAAGGAGATCAACCCAGCCACACTAAAGACAGACTTACTGTTAAAAGGGGAACCCATCCATAGCTGTGCAGATACCTTGGAAATAGTTCAGAAAACTAGAGAGGACCTAACCAATATCCCTTTGGTCTCTCCAGACCTTACACTGTTTACTGATGGTTCTGCATTTGTGTTAGATGGGGAATGGTATACAGGTGCAGCTGTAGTGACTCAAGATGAGACATTATGGTATGCAGCTCTATCAAAGTCCATGAGTGCTCAAGGTGCTGAAATCCTGGGTCTCACCAGAGCTCTAGAGATTGGCCAGGATAAGAGGATAAACGTGTACACAGACAGCAGATATGTGTTCAATGTAATCCATTGCACAGGCCAAATCTGGAGATATCGAGGGTTTATAACTGCTGGTGGGAAGGAAACAGCTTATGGAAGCCTTATAAACCAACTCCTGGAAGCTGTCCAGTTACCTAAAGAGGTGGCAGTGATGCATTGCCCTTTATAAGAGGAAATTTCAATAGTTGGAGATAAGAGGGAAATAAAAGAGAGAGCAAAACCAATGTTTGCTAGGTGCATTGGCAATCTCCTTTGGCATAAGAGTTTACATTCAGAATAAATGTATCCAACCCCTTTCAGTTCAATCAATTTTACTCCAAAGTTCATTCTGGATCTTCTAATGCAGTGTAGGTTTCTTTATGGCCCTTTCTCCAAACAGTTCATTTTCTTGATTTGAGGAGTTAGTGAGTTTCTTTTCCTGAAATTTTTCTCAAAAAATTTTAAGTTTTGTATTTTAAGAAAATTATACAAATGACAAATTTCCCCATGGTTCTTTGAATTTCTTATATTTGTCATTTTTTGCCATGTAGTAATATTCCATTACATTCATGTTATAACTTGTTTGGCCATTTTCCATTGTAAGGTACAAACTTTGTTTCCATATTTTTGCCATCTTAGAAAATGCTCCTAAAATATTTCCATGTAAATGAATAATTTTTGCTGTCTTTAATTCTCTTAGGTAATAAGCCCAGTGCTAGTGTTGCTAAATTAAGGTATATGAACAGCTTTTAAAAAAAAACCCTTACCTTTTGTCTTAGAATCAATACTATGTATTGGTTCTAAGGCAGAAGAGCAGTAAGGACTATTACCCAATTACCTTTTCTGATAATTCCTGAATAAATCTTGTTGTTATAAATCCTAGTCAGATTGGATCTATACTGGCCTAGGATAGAGAATGTCACCATCTTTGCTCTTAGTCCTTGAAAAGACAGCCCTGTCAGGCTGGGTAGGTCAAATCCCAGTCGCCCATTATATTTCAACAAACAGGGTCTCTCTTCATTTAACAATGAGAAATCACAAAATCACAGATTTTTAGAGTTGGTAGAGGGAACATCATTGGCCAGTCAATTCAATCCAAATGTGGAAAAGTATTCTCACTACAACATAGAAGTGGTTATCTGACCTTTGGAGATCAGCAACAAGGGAAAACTCTTCCTATTTTACTTTTAGATAGCTTGGAATGTTTGGGAGAGTTTCAAGTCCACACCTGCCCCAGAAAGCAGATTAAAAAACAAAACAAAACTTCTGATGATGGGACAACTAGATGACTCAGTGGATAGCGAACCAGACCTGGAGACAGGAGGTTCTGAGTTCAAATATGGCCTCAGACACTTCCTAGCTGTGTGACCATGGGCAAGTCACTTAACCTCAATTGCCTAGCCCTTACTGCTTTTCTGCCTTGGAACTGACAGTATCAATTCTAAGGCAGAAGGTAAAGATTTAAAAAAAAAAAGAAGAGGGGTATATGAAGTATTCAGGGAGGACTGGAACATCTGATATGAAGCTTGCCGAAATCTTTGGAGGGCAGCTCATTTATCTTTGGTATCTACCCTTCACTCAGTTCTTATCAGTGGCTCCAAGAAGCTATAGCCCGCATAATGGTCACACTACATTCAGTAAAACCATTTTGGTAGACTGACTAAATCAGGTTGAGGTGACTGACAGGCCTCAAACCCATTGGTGAGTTATAGGAATGTCTACCCCAAGCATGTGAAGACTTCCCCCAGCAGAATGGGTAGATGAGAACAATTTATTACAATAGTCATGAAGAGGATGGAAGCAAACTCTGTGGAGAGCTTGGATAGACGCCAAAGAAGCCACTGGACCATTGACAAGGTTTTGACTTTTGCCTTGCCACTGGACTTCAATGACTCTGAGGAGAGTGAGGCTCATGACTTTGCCCAACTCTGCCTCACTTAAATCCAATTTATGTTGTAGTCAAGATATCACCTCTGATGCTCCTGGTGTTCTTCAAAATGAGGGACAAACATTAATAACAACAATGAAAACAACAGGATGTGCTGGGCACTGGAGATACAAAGATAATGAATGAAGCAATTCCTACTCTCAAGGAGCTTCTGTTCTTATAGAGGGGGCTACTATTTGACCTCCTCCTTCCTGCAAAGGCTCTTCCCCTGTGTTTGGAATGCTTGGTCTTATCTCATCCTCTTAGAATATGTAGCTTCTTTCAAAAAACGGTTCAGGTGCTCCCTTCCACATGAGGCATTTCCTGAACCCTTTCTCAGTTATTAGAGCTTTCTACATATTGAAATTAGCTATATATAGCTTTGTATAGCCTCAATATTTGCCTTTCTCTCTCTATGTCATATCCCCCTGCAAGCTTCTTGAAGGCAGAGATTTTCTTTTTTGATCTCTCTTTTTATATCCCCAGTGCCTAGCACAATGCCTGGTATAAGGTAAATACTTAATAAATATTGTTTAATTGAATTAACAGGAGTAATTGAATCACTTTTCATTGAATTAGAATTCAAAATGTAAGAAAGAGAGCTTCTTAGATAATAGACAATGACCTTAACTACAAAGTAGGCCCCACCTGAAGACTCAGGGTGATGGGTTCCTGAGTGGCCTCTGAATTGACTCTTGGCCCACCTTCTCCCCAGTGGGCTGCCACAGTCAACCAGTACAGCAGAAACCTGAGTGCCTCCTTGGCCTAGAGCTTCCAGATATAAAAACTCTTGGGAACTCATTACTTGGGTCAGTGATGGCAGGGACGATGCACTTCCAGTAGCCCTAGAGTCACTTGGGAGTCCAGGGGCTGGTCTCTCTCTTTCCCAAGCTATAGCCTTTTTCTTCGGAGGGAGTCATTATTCAAGGTGCCTGTGGACCTCAGAGAGAGGAGGAGCTGACTTTCAGATCAGTTGTTAGTTCCAATCAGTCCCACAAGTATGGATTGGGCTCCTGTCAAGGGCCTAGCACTATAAGGATCAGGGCAGTTCTCTTGTTTCCTAACTAGATCCTTTCTAGGCTGTCTGTCTAGTCTAGTCCTCAGCAGAACTGAATTTCTTAAATTAAGAATAGACAAGGGGAAGAAATATTTGTTCAGTGACAGACTGCTCATCCACGAGCTAAGGACAACTCATTCCCTTTGAAGTTGAAAAAAAAAAAACAAAAACAAAACAGCCAGAGATTTAACAGGGCATGAGGTGAAAAGGAAGAGAAACATCTGAGAGACAATTGAAATTTTGCAAGTAAGTCAATGTTTTTGAACGCCATCATTCTCTTATTTATTTACTCCCTTATTATTGTGTGAATAGGTATGTATTAAATCATACAGAACTGATTCAGAAACTAGGGGCCAACCTGCACAGCCTTCTTTTTATTACAATTTATTGTTCTCTCATTTTAGTCATGTCTGACTCGGTGATGCATTTGTGATTTTCTTTGCAAAAGATGCTGGAGTGGTTTGCCATTTCCTTCTCTAGCTCATTTTACAGATGAGAAAATGGAGTTAGGTGACTTGTCCAAGGCCACATAGCTATTACGAGTCTGAAGTTAGATTTGAGTTCAGGACTTCCTTGAATCTAGGCATGGCACTATCCACTGTGCAACCTAGTTGCTCTTTTTGATAACAGTCAATAACAATAGAGATAGAAAAATTGAATAGAACCTGTGATTTCATTGATTTAAGGAACACTCACATAGATAGGAAACTATCAATGCAAGTTTGTACTTTCTTTGTATTTTATAATCTTAGAAACCTACTTGTCAGGGCAGTTAGGCAGATGAGAGAGAGATCGTGGGTACAAAACTGGTTTCAGATATTTCCTAGCTGTGTGACCCTAGGCAAGTCCCTTAATCCTAATTGCTTGGCCTTTACAGCTCCCTTCTGTTTTGGAACTGATACTTAGTACTAATTCTAAGACAGAAAGTAAGGGTTAAAAAAAAAAAAGAAAACCAGTTGCCTATATTACTGAGTGGTGGGCCTCACTCACCCAAGCCCATCTAGCCAGTCTGTCAGAGGTAGAATTCAAAGATGAACTTTCCTAACCCAAGACTAGCTCTCTTACCATTATGCAACCCTGCCTGTCATTAATATTGGAGGTTGATTATATAGTTTTTTAATGTCTATCCACAAAGTACATTATGTACATTTTCTATTTGACTCTTGTAATAATCCTATCAATAAGTACTTTTATTATTGTACCCATTTTATAGATGAGGAGAGTAGAGGTGAAGAGAGCTTTTTCACTTGTGGTTCAGAGATTCTTTTATTTTCTACTCCTATCTTCTTTTAAAAAATCAGACCTATGGATTAGAACCTGTAATTTATAATCTTAGAGAGTTGTCAGGGGGCACTGAGCAGTTAATTTTCTAGGGGTTATAGAGTCAGGATAGGGAAGATATGGGCCTTGAACCAAGGCCTTCCTGATGCTGAAGGCAGCTCGATCTGTATGATGTCACTCTGCTTCTCACTGAACCCCAATGATGCCATATCTCAGCCCCTACAGAAAGTGCTCTAAGCCTTTTCCATTCTTTCAAGCCCATTGCCCCAGTTGCATACTTAGATGGATGATTTAGCCTTTTAGTTAATAAGAAGAGGAAGGTTAATTCCCATAAGCTTCCCCCCCACCCCACTCTCTCCTCCCACTCCATTCCTTGTCACTTCTCCATATGATCACTTTAAAAAGAATGATCACTCTTCTTTTTCCCTACCATCCTGGATGAAGTAGTATCATCTCGAGATCTATCTATCATCCCCACACAATCTGATAAAGACAGCTTAGTTGATAAGAAAATAATGGATCATGGGAGAAGATCTTGACTGTTAACTCATAGCTGCTTCTCCAAAGTGCCATTGAGTCACAAGTTTATTATATATGAAAATTCAAACTCCCTTTCACCCACAAGCACAGAGGGAGTTTTGCAGCTTCGTAGACATTGCAATGAGTTTAGGCAACACACAGAAACTCAGAAACTTCAAGGTGAAGATAAGAACCAGGCTGGACCTTTAGCTGCGTGATTATCAGCAAGCTAAGTCAGAGAATACTTTTCTCAGGGGCAAATGCCCCTGCTAAACTAAGGTTTCAGCCTTGGCTGCATTTCTGACCAAAGAGGAAGAATGTTAACCTCTTAACTGCTGATTTGCTAGGAACTTAAAGCTTTTCAATAAGGCCACAATACTTTACAACAAGAAATCACAAGGATCATAAAAGGGGTCAAAAGAGGAGTCTCAGATTTTTATCTATTTGAGACTCTGTTTCTCTTATTGGCTTCCCACAGTATCACCTCCATTTTCTTACCCTAACTTCTCTCTTTGTGCCTTTGATCACATTCCCTCATGTCGATTCCAAGATATTGCTCCAGGGTGTAATCTACTACCTCCTTCCATCAGCCAACCTTTCCTTCATTATTGGCTCCTTCAATAAATGAATGAATTATCAATGCTCAAGACTCCCTGGGCCCAAAAATAGCCTTTCCTTGGCTCTCCATTCCATTCTTCAATCATCATCTTTTTCTGTTAAATTTCTTCAAAGCTCTGTCTCCATTCCAGGGGCATGCTGGAACTACCAGTTCATGAGAGCCAATCGTGAAATTTTCTTTGTAAGCATTTGCTCCTCAGAAACTTTCAAACTCCGCAAATCAGGGCTTGATTAATGGTTTTGTCCACTGCCTAGACCTAAGAGAGTTGTGGGGAAGTGATAATAATGCATATCATTAATGCTTAAAAGTGTGGCATGCATACATATTTTTTTGAGAAAGCCAGTTGTTAAATATTTCCCAGCACTCATTTACTTGGTTTACCCTCACTCCTCTCCTCAACCACTTCTAGATCAGGCTTCCTCTCTTAGTGACTTTCAGAAAACTTTTCCTATAACTTTGCCATTTGAGCTAAAGTTCTTTTTTTCATCTCTACCTTCCTTGATCCCTCTGCAACCCTTGGCATTGTTTGTTAGTCACTCTTCCTTATGGAAACTCTCTAATTTTGCTTTCAGAGAAACCAATTGCCTTTTTAAAAAGTAGATTTTTATTGGCTTCTTTTGTTTTTTACATCATAGAATTTCTTCTATACCCCTCTCCCTTATAATAAAGATTTTTTTACAAGAAATAAAAAGAGGAAGAGAAAAAAAATCATAAAATTTTTATTAATTATTTAATATTAATGATAATAAATGTTGATATTTAATATTAATTATTAAAGAAGTATTCTACACTTATAGACACTATCCTTTGCAAAGGAGCAGGGTTAGGGAAAAATGATTCTGTTTTCCCTCCTATTTCTTTCAACACTATTTTTTCTGTTTCCATTCAACACTATTTCTTGTTTCCATGGTTGGTTCCTTAACCAATTCCTGGCACTTTAATATGGGTGTACCCCAAGTTTGCCATTGATTTCCCCTGCCCAACCCTTTCCCACATCCTTTCTCTCTTGGCAACGTCATCTAAACCCATGCTTTCAACTACCACTTCACTGGAGATTACTTCCAAGTCTGCATTTTCTGCCCCCAAGTTCCACAATAACATCTCCAGTTGCCTACTCTACATGGGTATCTTGCTACTGCCTCAAACTTGAGCTGTCTCAAACCACGTTACTTCAGCTTTCCCTCTTCTTCTTCCTTCTTCCACTTCTAACCCAAATAAGTGTTTCCTTCCATTTTTCCTGGAATGTAGAAGATGGTTAGTAAATCCCTGCTGATTTGTTGATTGTCTTCATTATTTTTATCACTAATGTCAGAATCCACTTCATTTTGCAGGTCAGAAACCTGGGGTTTTTCCTAGATTCTTACTGTTTCCTTTAAACAAAAAACAAACAAACTCTTACCCCTGTCTTGGAATCAATGCTAAGTATCAGTTGTTAGGCAGAAGAATGGTAAGGGTGAGGCAATTAGGGTTAAGTGATTTGCCTACGAAGTGTCTGAGGCCAAATCTGAGCCCAGGTCCTCCTGATTCCAAGCCTGGCTCTATCCACTGAGCCATTTGGATACCCCTTGCCTTTCCCTTGACTTTCATATCCAAGCAGTTACCATGCCTCATTGATTTCACAGTCTCAGTACCTTTTACATCATTCTTCCCAATGTTCTCAATACAATCACCGTAATAAGATCCTCATTGGCTTCAATCTGGACTTCTGTAACTGTAACATAACAGGTCTTCCTGCTTTCACTGTTTCTTTCCTCCAACTCTTCCTTCATACAATATGGCAGAATGGATAACATACTGGACTTGGAGTTAGAAGATGAGAGCTCAAATACTATGTCAGACAATGACTAATGTGACGAGTCTAAACAAGTCATTTGAACTTTTTAAACCTCAGTCTTTTCATCTTTAAAATGGATGAAATGCACTATTGACTTTAGGGGGTAGTTGAGAAGAGAATGCTTTTCAAACTTAAAGAATTATAGAAATGTGAATTTTAAGTACATAAAAAAGAATTTGAGAAGAAAGGAATACAAAATATAGGGGAACCCAAAAAGGCTTCCTGGAGGAGAAGGTAGCACCTGAGTTTAACTTTGAAGTGAGCTAGGTGAGAATGAGAAGAGAATTCTTTCCAGGCATATGAGACTAGACCTTACCTACCCTATCTATAACATATAGGATGAACTAAATATCTCCTAGCTCTGAAATCCTGTGATTCTGGAAGCTAATATGACTTCTATATTCTATGCATAACCCATGTATATGTGTGCATGTGTTATATTTGTTTGTATAACTATCTATATAAATAATGGACATTAGAAGATAGTGTTATGAAGTGCCAAATGAGGAATCTAGATGACCATTGGGCAGGGTTAACCATGTAAATCTTTATGGAGGAGCTAGGATACAAAGGATCAAGAAGATTTGGAAATGCAGGAAAAGTAGATCCAATCAAAGAAAAGTCAACAAACATTTAAGTGCTTATGTATTTCTGGGCATTGGGAAATAAAGAAAGGCAAAAAAGCAGCCCCAAATTCAAACGTTTTACAGTCTAATGAACAACGTGCAAATATCTTGGCTTGATTAGATGATCTCTAAACATCCTTCCAGTTCAGCCTCCAAATTCTAAAGTTCTTGCCAGCTTTGACGTTCTAGGTCTCATCTTTTTTTTTAATATTCTTTATTGATACCTTTTTCCAATTCAAATTAGTCATCTCCTTCTCCACTCTAGACTGAATCTTCCCTGTCTTCTAAGGCTCCTTTTGGCTATAACATTCTATATGTAACATGGAAATGGCAGAGTGGAATTCCTGCAAGATACAGGGTCAAGCCTCACCCAGAATTCCAGGGGACCCCCCTGGAGAACTCTGGGTGAGAAGGCAGTTAAGACAGTTGGTTCCTGGGGGTGGAGGCGAGCAGATCACTCTGCTTGCTGATCCCAGTTATTGATTGCTTTGGAGGCCATTGTGGCAAAAGCCATTTTGGTTCTGCTCAGCAGTTTGCCTGTTTAGCTTAATTAGACCTTTCCTGCAATAGCATTTTGTTACCATTTAGTTATTTTAGATATTAGGAGTGATAATTATAGGCTTTGAGGCCATCAAGTTATAAAGTCTGCCACTCCCTCCTGACGGGGAAGGGGCTGTTTTTACCTAACAGTTCAGGGCTTCCCAGATCTTATCCTAATCCTTGAAAAACCTTCCTTTCCTTCCCCTTCCTCTTTTATCAGTAAGACTTCATCTTTGGGTAGCTGTGGCTGGCTATTATTTTGGGGATATTCACAACCTCCATAAAGCTTGGTTGAACACAGATGTGGAATTGTGAAATAGATATCCATTAAATTTGATCTCATTTAATTTCACGCCTTAGTTTAGCTTGTTGACATCCTTTTAGATCTCGACTTTGTCACTGGATGTCAAGCATTTAGTTATCTTTACATCTGACAAGCATGCCACCTATGCCTTCAAACTAACTGTAAAAATATTTAATAACACAGGGTAAAGGATAGACACCTGTGGCACTCCACTAGAGACTTCTTTTTAAGCTGACATTGCTTTTTTTTATAGTGGAACTTTGGTTCGGGACAGTCACTAAACCAGCACTGATTAAGCACCTATTATGTGTCCCTGGGCACTGTGCTAAGCTTATGGGATAAAAAGGATGACAAAGGACAGTTTTTGCTTTCAAGAGACTCAAGAGTAGAATGAGGGTGAGACAACTCTGAACAAACAAGATCNTAATATTAATTATTAAAGAAGTATTCTACACTTATAGACACTATCCTTTGCAAAGGAGCAGGGTTAGGGAAAAATGATTCTGTTTTCCCTCCTATTTCTTTCAACACTATTTTTTCTGTTTCCATTCAACACTATTTCTTGTTTCCATGGTTGGTTCCTTAACCAATTCCTGGCACTTTAATATGGGTGTACCCCAAGTTTGCCATTGATTTCCCCTGCCCAACCCTTTCCCACATCCTTTCTCTCTTGGCAACGTCATCTAAACCCATGCTTTCAACTACCACTTCACTGGAGATTACTTCCAAGTCTGCATTTTCTGCCCCCAAGTTCCACAATAACATCTCCAGTTGCCTACTCTACATGGGTATCTTGCTACTGCCTCAAACTTGAGCTGTCTCAAACCACGTTACTTCAGCTTTCCCTCTTCTTCTTCCTTCTTCCACTTCTAACCCAAATAAGTGTTTCCTTCCATTTTTCCTGGAATGTAGAAGATGGTTAGTAAATCCCTGCTGATTTGTTGATTGTCTTCATTATTTTTATCACTAATGTCAGAATCCACTTCATTTTGCAGGTCAGAAACCTGGGGTTTTTCCTAGATTCTTACTGTTTCCTTTAAACAAAAAACAAACAAACTCTTACCCCTGTCTTGGAATCAATGCTAAGTATCAGTTGTTAGGCAGAAGAATGGTAAGGGTGAGGCAATTAGGGTTAAGTGATTTGCCTACGAAGTGTCTGAGGCCAAATCTGAGCCCAGGTCCTCCTGATTCCAAGCCTGGCTCTATCCACTGAGCCATTTGGATACCCCTTGCCTTTCCCTTGACTTTCATATCCAAGCAGTTACCATGCCTCATTGATTTCACAGTCTCAGTACCTTTTACATCATTCTTCCCAATGTTCTCAATACAATCACCGTAATAAGATCCTCATTGGCTTCAATCTGGACTTCTGTAACTGTAACATAACAGGTCTTCCTGCTTTCACTGTTTCTTTCCTCCAACTCTTCCTTCATACAATATGGCAGAATGGATAACATACTGGACTTGGAGTTAGAAGATGAGAGCTCAAATACTATGTCAGACAATGACTAATGTGACGAGTCTAAACAAGTCATTTGAACTTTTTAAACCTCAGTCTTTTCATCTTTAAAATGGATGAAATGCACTATTGACTTTAGGGGGTAGTTGAGAAGAGAATGCTTTTCAAACTTAAAGAATTATAGAAATGTGAATTTTAAGTACATAAAAAAGAATTTGAGAAGAAAGGAATACAAAATATAGGGGAACCCAAAAAGGCTTCCTGGAGGAGAAGGTAGCACCTGAGTTTAACTTTGAAGTGAGCTAGGTGAGAATGAGAAGAGAATTCTTTCCAGGCATATGAGACTAGACCTTACCTACCCTATCTATAACATATAGGATGAACTAAATATCTCCTAGCTCTGAAATCCTGTGATTCTGGAAGCTAATATGACTTCTATATTCTATGCATAACCCATGTATATGTGTGCATGTGTTATATTTGTTTGTATAACTATCTATATAAATAATGGACATTAGAAGATAGTGTTATGAAGTGCCAAATGAGGAATCTAGATGACCATTGGGCAGGGTTAACCATGTAAATCTTTATGGAGGAGCTAGGATACAAAGGATCAAGAAGATTTGGAAATGCAGGAAAAGTAGATCCAATCAAAGAAAAGTCAACAAACATTTAAGTGCTTATGTATTTCTGGGCATTGGGAAATAAAGAAAGGCAAAAAAGCAGCCCCAAATTCAAACGTTTTACAGTCTAATGAACAACGTGCAAATATCTTGGCTTGATTAGATGATCTCTAAACATCCTTCCAGTTCAGCCTCCAAATTCTAAAGTTCTTGCCAGCTTTGACGTTCTAGGTCTCATCTTTTTTTTTAATATTCTTTATTGATACCTTTTTCCAATTCAAATTAGTCATCTCCTTCTCCACTCTAGACTGAATCTTCCCTGTCTTCTAAGGCTCCTTTTGGCTATAACATTCTATATGTAACATGGAAATGGCAGAGTGGAATTCCTGCAAGATACAGGGTCAAGCCTCACCCAGAATTCCAGGGGACCCCCCTGGAGAACTCTGGGTGAGAAGGCAGTTAAGACAGTTGGTTCCTGGGGGTGGAGGCGAGCAGATCACTCTGCTTGCTGATCCCAGTTATTGATTGCTTTGGAGGCCATTGTGGCAAAAGCCATTTTGGTTCTGCTCAGCAGTTTGCCTGTTTAGCTTAATTAGACCTTTCCTGCAATAGCATTTTGTTACCATTTAGTTATTTTAGATATTAGGAGTGATAATTATAGGCTTTGAGGCCATCAAGTTATAAAGTCTGCCACTCCCTCCTGACGGGGAAGGGGCTGTTTTTACCTAACAGTTCAGGGCTTCCCAGATCTTATCCTAATCCTTGAAAAACCTTCCTTTCCTTCCCCTTCCTCTTTTATCAGTAAGACTTCATCTTTGGGTAGCTGTGGCTGGCTATTATTTTGGGGATATTCACAACCTCCATAAAGCTTGGTTGAACACAGATGTGGAATTGTGAAATAGATATCCATTAAATTTGATCTCATTTAATTTCACGCCTTAGTTTAGCTTGTTGACATCCTTTTAGATCTCGACTTTGTCACTGGATGTCAAGCATTTAGTTATCTTTACATCTGACAAGCATGCCACCTATGCCTTCAAACTAACTGTAAAAATATTTAATAACACAGGGTAAAGGATAGACACCTGTGGCACTCCACTAGAGACTTCTTTTTAAGCTGACATTGCTTTTTTTTATAGTGGAACTTTGGTTCGGGACAGTCACTAAACCAGCACTGATTAAGCACCTATTATGTGTCCCTGGGCACTGTGCTAAGCTTATGGGATAAAAAGGATGACAAAGGACAGTTTTTGCTTTCAAGAGACTCAAGAGTAGAATGAGGGTGAGACAACTCTGAACAAACAAGATCCATAGAGGATATTTTTTAAAATTGTATTCTTTAAAAATATTTTCCATGTTACCATAATTCATTTTCTTTCACTCCCCTCTTAGATCCCCCCTCTCAGAGCCGACAAGAATTCCACTGAATTATACAAATTTTATGACTCGATACCAAGATTCACACAGGATAACTGGAGCTGACCTCAGAGGGAAGGGACAATGAAGAAGGACTGGGAACATCTAACAGGAAGGAAGACATGAGCTGAGAGACGAAGGAACCAGGGCAAGTAGGAGGTGGAGAAGAGGAGGGAGAGCTTTCTAGGCGTGGAGGACAGGCAGAGAAAACAGTCTGTCAAGACACGGCCTGTAGGGAAAGGAAGAACAAGGAGGCTGGTGTCATCTGGTCAAAGGGTATGTGGAGAGGAGAGAGATATGAGCTGGCTAGAAAGGCCAGAATAGGGGAGGCTCTGAAAGGCTTAAAGGCATCCCCCTTACCTTCTGTCTTAGAATCAACACTAAAGAGGGCAGCTGGGTGGCTCAGTGGTTAGAAAGCCAGGCCAAGAGATGGGAGGTCCTGGGTTCAAATCTGGTCTCAGACATTTCTGTGTGTGTAAATAGTCTAGGTATGAAGTCCTGCACCAGGTGGTTTCAGCATAAGAGACGAGAAGGGGACACATAGGAGAGATTTTAGGATGGCAGAAAACATAGCCAGGTGGAGAAATTGAGGACGACACTAGGTTTTGGGCCCAGATGACTGGGTCAAAGGTAAGAGGGAAGTTAGGAAGAGGAAAGGGCTTGAGGGAAACCTAATGAGTTCCATTTTGGGTGAGGTCATTCAGATAGTTCTGAATCCAGCCTCCTTACTAATATATCTAGCCAATATCTCTTCTCATCCATGAGCATAGTTGTCAAAAGATTTTAAAAATGATTTGATAAAATCCATGTATTCTGTTTCTACAACTTTCCCTTGATCCTATCTTTAAGAATTATTCTACAAATAAAGGTCTAATTGACCAGTTCATGATTTTCTGATTCTACTCCAGGCCCTTTTCATGAATAAAAAATAGGACGTTTGCCCTTCTCCGGTCCTGTTGTACCTCTCTTGTTTTCTAAAATAACAAGGATAACAACACCAACAATAAAAATTTATTTAATTTAACATTTTAAATAATACTCAATATTAAGTTAATATTAACATTAATATTTAACTTTTTATTTAATTTAATATTTTGAATAATTTATTTAATGCTTAAAGTTCTTCAGACAGTCCCCAGACCCTAATAAATGCTTATTATCAGCCTCTTGCCTGATTTTATATACTTGATTTCATTTGGTCTTTCACAGAACAACAATAGTCAATCAGCAATCACACCCGCCACTTCTCAACCACCACCTTTGGCAGGAAGCCTCCCTCTTCCCCCTGTTACTGCTCAAGTTTTCCCTTTTCAGTTTCCCTTTCATGTACTCTTCATGTCTCCTTCATTCACCAATTTAAGTAAATGTCACCGCTATTAAGATATGAGCTTTTAGGTGGCAAAGGACTATTTTTGTCTGTCCTTGGATACTCAAAACTCAGCACAGGGCTTGGCACATAGTACCTTACTAAATGCTTAGTGACAGATTAGTTTTTCAAGGCCAAGTGACTTGAACTCCTTCAAGGTAAGTGGATTCTAATTCTTCACTTATCCAGAGTTTCTCATTTCTCCACCCAGCTGAGGTTCTTTCTATCTCTGACATTCTATTCTGTGTTCTAAAATTCTTTTCACTGCTAACATTTTTTAAGCTTTTGAGTTTATCAGACACTTTTATAGAGGATCAACCATGCTGGGGAGTGACAGGAGGTGAGAGGCCATTTTATGGGATTGAGAAGATTCAGTTCTCTAGCTGTGTGACCCTTGACAGTCACAGAATCTCTCTGGGTCTCAGGCACCTCCTTACTAAGCCATAGATGGGTTATGATCTCTTTTCTTGCTGGGGAGTGTTCCCCCAAAGGTAATTCCCAGAAGGAATCAGGAATGATGTAGACACAGCTTTGTCACAAATTTTGTGTGTAGCCTTGGACAAGTCACTCTCTTGGTTTCAGTTTCTTCTTATTAGTTCTCAATTTCTGGAAATTGAGAGAGTGGACTAGATGGCCTCCAAGGTCTCTCTGTAGGATAAATCTGATTCTATGATGTTTCACATATGAATGTAGTAATTTTAGTTTTTTTTTTGATGTGCTCATTTCATTACTCTCCAATGCACCACTGAACTAGAACTTTTTTTTTTACTATTTATGGTAAAAGTTGACATTGACATCTCACATGATCTCAAACTAATGGCATTCTTATTCTTCCCTACCATCAGGTAAATTTTACATAGTGTGACTCACTTGAAAACTGTCAAGATCTCATGGAAAGTAACATTACAGAATTTATTCTGACTGGTCTGTCCCAGAATGAGGAAGTGCAGCAAGTATGCTTCTTACTTTTCTTAATTTTTTACACAATCATCATCTTTGGGAACTTTCTTATTATCATGACCATCAGGTTTAGCCCAAATCTCAACTCTCCCATGTACTTCTTCCTCAGCTTCTTATCTTTTGTTGATATTTGCTACTCTTCTGTCACTGCTCCAAAGCTGATTGTGGACTTCCAAGCCAAGGTCAAGACCATCTCCTTTGTAGGTTGCATGGCTCAGCTCTTTGGGGTCCATTTCTTTGGCTGCACAGAGATCTTCATCCTCACAGTAATGGCCTATGACAGGTATGTGGCCATCTGTAAGCCACTACACTATACGACCATTATCAATCAAAGGGTCTGTATTATATTGATGGTGAGTTCTTGGGTGGGAGGCTTTATTCATTCTATTGTACAGACCCTTCTCACTGTCTGGCTGCCCTTCTGTGGTCCCAACATGATTGATCATTATTTCTGTGATGTCCATCCGCTCTTGAAGCTGGCCTGCGTAGACACTTATGTGGTGGGGGTCATTGTGGTGGCCAATAGTGGCATGATATCCTTGACCTGCTTCATCATTCTTGTGAGCTCCTATGCTGTTATCCTGTTCTCCCTCAGGTCCCACTCTGCAGAGGGGAGGCGTAAGGCCCTCTCCACCTGTGCTTCCCATGTCATTGTGGTCATTTTGTTCTTTGCTCCCTGTATCTTCATTTACTTGAGGCCCTCAACCACTTTCACGGAAGATAAGATGGTCGCTGTGTTCTATACCATCATCACCCCTATGTTGAACCCATTGATCTATACCCTGAGGAATGCAGAGGTGAAAAATTCCATGAAGAAGCTGTGGAGCAAGAAAGTAATGGGAGAGGCAAGGAAAGACCGTAAATGAGAATTAACCATGATTGTACCCACAACTATAAAGTTGGGAGAAGAGCTTTCTAGCAATTTTCCTTTAAACCTGCCCTTCATATGGCTTAGTGAACACCTTGTCATTTTATCCCTTATGCCAGTCCCCTCTGATTTGTGACTTTTTTCACTTTGTCCTTTATTCATTTAATCATTAAGTGGTATTGATAATTCCTCACCTGATCTTGTTCAGAAAACATCGTGTGGTTTTCAGGAATGTCACATTCATATCAACTCTCTCTCTTTTCTCTGTGTCTCTGTCTCTGTGACTCTGTCTGTCTCTCTCCCCCCTCCCCCATTCATATATCTAAGTATATCCAGTGGTTGTCAGAATGGAGTCAATTTTTCATGGAAGTAGATGAACATGCTTAGATAGTATATGTAGCATTTATAAATGAGGACAGCAACAACAAATACAAATAACTTTGCTTAGAGATTAAGACAGCATCTAGAATGAACCGGATCTCATGAGAATTGTTCTAATCACAGGAAAAATAATTATTGAATGGCTGCCAGTCCCCTGCCCTCTTAGATCAAGGTCATATACAAAATTGTATGGGATTGATATGAACACAGGATTTCTAGGAAATACATCATTTTAGTTTGTTTCATTCCCCATAGCCATAACCCATGGGCAAAGAAGTGCCTACTCAATCTTGAATGATGCTTTTAGCAGAGCCGCCCATCTTTGTATCATGACATGAACTCTGGTTTTGGAATTGCATCTATGCTTAGAGATTAGTACTTAGGGTCTGGTATGAATTGGAACTCTCAAGAATTGGTGCTTTCTCTTGTCCCCATCTCTGACAGGGAATACTGGATGATTTCAGTCTCGGGTAGCCCATCATGAAGCATATTTGACAGCCATTCTCTGAGGTACAATTCCATCACTATCATACCTTGGTATAGTGGAGTAATATCAATTAGGAGTCCTGCCATGCTATGCTGGGCTGTTCTCCACCCCTAAAATAAAAGAAACTATTTTTGAGAATTGATTAATCCTGAAGCCGAAAGCTTACGTCATTGACATCTTCCCATTAGTGTAAAGGCATAAAAGAGGCCAGCCAACAAGAAGTCAGTGCCCCTTAGACCTGGAGGATGTCTAAATTCTATGTGAGTCATTTCTCTCAGCTGACCAGAAATAGTTCTGTCTGGAGAAGCGATGGAATACATCTATTTCAACCACTGCTGTCTCCTTGCTTGATATCAATGCAAAGCCATGGTTCAGCAATATTTTGATTAATCATTAAATTGTCTATGAGTGTCTCTAATTTCAAATCCAATCTACCAGTCTCTTCAAGTCAGACCTGACCTCTTCAGCTTGTGCTTTGTCTACTGCTGACTGAATGCAAGTTTTTCTTGTTAAAACATCATCATATTCCTTCCTCTTTTACTCCTTGGTCAATTCTCCACTGATCCATACAGTAGGGTGTTGTAGAGGCAAGCAGAATGAGAGGGACACTGCATTTACCCATGCAATTTGGGATCATGATACCCCCAAATCCCTAGCTCACAAGACTGTGATGAGGACCAAAGGGCACCATGCATATCAGAGCACTTTGTAAATGCTAAAGAGCTATATGTGCACTTACTATCAACTTTTTCCACAGGGTCACTGTGAGGAAAGTGCTATAGAAATAAAAAAGAATTATTTTTTAGAAGCAAAAACTGCCTATATGCTAGACTTAGATATAACACTTGAAGATTCCTGGCTGTACTGAACTCAGAATCCTCTAGGAGCTTCCTAACATGTTTAATCTGGAAGACTTTGTCAAAGACAGATAGATCAACATCTTTGGGTGTTAAAATATAAGGCAGATGTGAATGCTGAGACATAATCTTTAGAAGAGAGAGTGGGAGTCTAGCACATATTAAAAAAGGGCAGATATATTGATTTAAAAAAGAAAAGAATAAGATCTAAAAACTACTGAATAGTGGAGATATTAATACACTATTGGTGGATCTTTGAACTGATCCAACCCTTTTGGAGAGCAATTTGGAATTATGCCTAGTGAGTTATAAAACTGTTTATCTTAGACCCAACAATATCACTGTTAGGTCTGTTTTCCAAGATAATTAGAGAAAAAGAAAAGAACCTATATGCTCTAAAACACCACAAAGCAGCTCTCTTTGTGGTAGCAAAGAACTGAAATTTGAGGGGATGCCCATGAATTGGAGAATGGTTGAACAAGTTGTGGCATATGAGTGCGATATCCCATAAGTGAGGATGGGCAGTTAACTAAAAAACAAAACAAAACATGGAAATGGTTAACATGAAATTATGAAAAGCAATATCAGTAAAACCAAGAAAACATTAAAATGGCTATAGAAATAATTTTTGGATAATAACTTGTAAGTGTGCATCTCCAGAGAAAGAACTGATAAATAGAAACATGTAGCGCATTGTTCTACACACACATATTTTTCTGCTAAATATGCCTTTTCTGGTGTGAGGATAAAGGGGAGGGAGGAAGATACCTGAGAATTTTAATGAAACAAACCAATAAATAAATAAAAAAATTTAAATCCCCAAAGAATACACACACACACACACACACACACGACTTCCTTAGAGGTATATGCTTCATAGTGGAATCTTCCTATAAAGGGATATTTTAGTTACTTTATTTGCATAACTCCAAATTACTTTCTGAGATAGTTGTACTATACTCTACTAACAATGCATTCATGTACATCTTCCAACAATGTCTCCAAAATTGACTTTTTTTCATCTTCTGTCATCTTTTCCAATTTGCTGCAGTGAAACCCTGGATTTAAACATTTTTTTTGGATTTCTCTTAGTATTAGTGATTTGGATCATTTTTATTAATAGTTTGCAAGCTCTTCTTTTAAGAACTATTTATTTGTATCCTTTTACCACACATCTTTTGGGGGATGATTTTTGGTCTTACAAAAAATCTGTTATATATACACTTAAAATTGTAATAAATGACCCAGAATGGAGAGGGTAGGGGAGAGAGAGAGAGAGAGAGAGAGAGAGAGAGAGAGAGAGAGAGAGAGAGAGAGAGAGAGAGAGGTCATTGTGGTAACTCTCTCCTCTCCACACTCCTGGGGACAAAAATTACTGAGGAGACTTTAAGGGAGTATCACCCCAATACTGGGCAACCTAGATGAATATGCCACCCCTCAAAAGTTGAGAGGAAGGCTTCCCTACAAGAGGAGGTAGGTGGTGCCCTAATCTGGTCTTGAATAAAGGTAAAGAGTAAAGGTAAGGGGCTGGAGCAAAATTTATTGTGCTTCAGCTGAAGTAAAAAAGCAGGAGTAGGGGCAGCTGGGTAGCTCAGTGGATTGAGAGTCAGGCTTAGAGATGGGAGGTCCTAGGTTCAAATACAGCCTCAGACACTTCCCAGCTGTGTGACCCTGAGCAAGTCACTTGAACCCCATTGCCCACCCTTGACACTCTTCCACCTATGAGCCAATACACAGAAGTTAAGGGTTTAAAAAAAAGAAAGAAAAAAGCAGGAGTAGTAATCATGATCTCAGACAAAGCTAAAACAAAACTAGATTTGATTAAAAGAGATAAGGAGGGAAACGACACCTTAAAAAAAAAAAAAAAAAAAAAAAAAAAAAAAAAAAAAAAAA
>NC_058135.1:272895221-272979417 GCF_016433145.1 Gracilinanus agilis
CCTTCCTTCCTTCCTTCCTTCCTTCCTTCCTTCCTTCCTTCCTTCCTTCCTTCCTTCCTTCCTTCCTTCCTTCCTTCCTTCCTTTCCCTTTGTTTCTTTCTTCTTTCTTCGTTTCTTTGTTTCTTTGTTTCTCTCTTTCTCTCTTTCTGTTTTTCTTTCTTTCTTTTTTAAAAAATCTTCTTGGGATACAGGCCTAGTAGGGATATTGCTGAGCCAAAAGATATAAATGTTTTTATAGGCCTTTGGGCACATGAACTCAGGAATTCTAAGAAATATATCATTCAGCTATAGCTCCTCTGAGTGGGCAAAGAAGTACCTACTCAATTTTGACTGAAGTTTTCAGTTGGGCCCATCTTTGATAGATGGCACAAAGTCTGGCTTCAGAATTATAGCTCTATTTAGGGTATAGGGCTTGGGATTCATTATGAACTGGAATTCTTGAGCTTTGTTGCTTTCACTGGAAGCAAATGAAGAATGATTTTATTCTTGGGTAGCTCATCATGAAATAGGATAAGCAGATTAAATAGCCATTCCATAAAAGGAACATACATTCCATACAATTATGACTTGATATAATGGTATTGTAGAGATTAAAATTAATATACAAGAACTAAGTATTATATTTTTAAAAGTTTGTTAATAATAACTAAAGTAAAAAGATACCTAAACCACTCAGCCTGCTCATGAAAGAAGAGAGAGCGAGAGGGAGGAGCTACAGAACTTATAAAAGAATAATGTGACCATACAAACGTGGAGGTGCAGGAGAGATTAAGGGGAATTTTGGGAAATACTAAGGGATTTCTGAGGTCCAAAGGTTCAAAATCTCCATTTATACAATATCATGGAAATAATAGCAATTATGGGTCTTGCCATACTATGTGGACCTGACCTCTAAAACTTGCCCGTATTCCATTGTTTACCTTGATTGCAAAATTCCCTTGTTTTGAATGGAGGCCCATTATCATTAATACAATTTAATATTGTATTAGAAATGCAAGCAATAGGAATAAGAAAAGACAAAGAATTGAAAGGAATCAAAATGGGCAAAGAGGTAATAAAAGAATCTCTTTTTCCAAATGAGATGATGGTATATGTGGAAAATAATAAGGAATCAATTAAAAAGTTAGATGAAAATTATCAATAATTTTATCAATAATTGGAAGATAAATTATTGGAACCAAAAGGATTCAATAGCAAACAGTAGTAAATATTATAGCAATCGTGTATTTGACAAAGGTTAAAGGTTCAAGTTTTTGAGATAAGAATTCAGTATTTGGTAAAAAATTATTTGGAAAATTGGGAAACAGTTTGGCAGAAAATAGGTATACTGAGCTTGAAAATCAGGGTAATCTGTTTAGTAAAAATTGGCATTCACTTCCATATAAAATGCAAGATTAATGAAATTCTTGTTGCCTCATACCCTCAGGTAAATTTATAAAGAATGACTCATTTGAAAACTATCAAGATCTCATACAAAGTAACATCACAGAATTTATTCTGACTAGTTTGTCCCAGTATGAGGAGGTGTAGCAAGTATGCTTCTTTCTCTTCTGAAATAAACATGTGTGGGACTTGGTAAAAATCATGAGATTCGGTTTTGATGTTTGGACCATTGTTGAACCTGATGTTAGTTGACCACAGGCTGAAGCCCAGATTTTTAGGCCTTACTTCCTGTGAGATGGTGGCAGCATGATCTGACTGCTCTCTCATGAAATTATAAATGAAGGACTTGGTTTATTTCACAAAACACAGAACGGGTAAGTGGACCAGGGGGATGGAGTCCCTAGATCTAGTAAATTCTTATCTCATCCCCCCAGCCTGATCTGCAAAGGTCACTTCGGTCCCAACAATGTTGGGCTGCATTCACTACGCTCTCTATCTACCTAAAATAATATCTAGCTGCCTAATCCTGAAAAGGTGGTCCACTATTAAATAGGAACACAGTACAGTTTTGTCAGATAGGATGGCTAATGGGCCAAAGGCCTGAGCCAAGGTGTTCTGGCTTGGCTTTAGGATAAATAGTTCAGGTCCTTGCAGCTCACATACAACAGATGATCAAGATGGGAACTGGGGTCACAGGTTTCAGGATCATAGAAGGTCTCTTGGTATCAGAAATCTCCAAAATGGCCACAGGAAGTAAGCCTCTCCTCTCCTCAGTGTCCAGAGATCAACGGACCCCCACGGAATCTGAGTGTTCCTTTTTAAGTGTTCCTTCCAATCAGAATGGGAGCCCATATGGTTCCATGCATGTGCCAAACTGCCTGCAAAGTCCTTGCATGCTCAGACCCTTTGCAAATCTCTTATACCCTCTTTTCTATTCTAATATTCCCCTCTTTGTGAAGATCAAAACTCATTTTGACAAAATTAGTTTTGTTATCTCAGCACCAATAACTTACCTTGATTATTTATCCTTATTCTAAATTCTAACCCCCAAATAACAAAACACCTACTCTTACTTAACTATACCTAACCTAGCTTCCATATTCTAGGGACTTGAACAAAGGAAAGGAAGAGAAGGGAAAGGGATTTACAAGCTATTACAAAGTTCAAACACAACACAACATTTGCAAACTTAAAACAATCTAAACAATGTAAATATCACCTACTAAGAATACAGAACACAACAAATCTCAAAAGTTAAACGTCTCAAGAAAACTCTTCAAAACCAGTTTGCTATCAAAACCATGATGCTAAACTAATATAAAACCAATCATATTTCAAAAAAATATCATAAAAATGTACAAAACTATAAAAAATAGAAAAATTACAATAAACACAATGGAGCATAAACTTTTACAAAAACACAATGTATATGATAAAAACTAAACTTATGCAAAATGCCTTTAAAAAACACTAATCTGAACAATTTCAAAACAATTTTTTCTATTCTAAATGCTATTGCTAATACATACAACCAAAACTTCCTACACTGAACTGTGAACTACATATCCTTTCTTATAAATCTAAGGGTTTCATATCATTTGACTATTCACACCATTAATTTACATAATCTGTATATATATACGTATATTCACATATATCTACATATATGTACAAATTTGTAAAACTTCTGCATTGCAGCAACTACAAACATCACATTTACATGCATGCATACATGTAGACAATAATATATATATACATATGTAAATTAAATTATATTGCAGCTATTTTACAAGTATGTACTGTAATGCAAGTTGGCTAACAGAAACTTTTTGCTTCTGCAATTTCAAATGGTCACAAAAAGGCAGTTAGAGGTTTTAAAATCTTCAGAAAGACAGTTGGAAGCCGGAAGCTATAAATAGGGCTGAAGTTTCAACTGACAGGGCTTTTGCCTTCTGGCTTTCACTTTGGCTGGAGGTTTTTGCTTTTTTGAGCTTTGGCTTAGCCTGTTGGCTTTGGCTCTTTGGCTTGGCTTTGGCTTTTAGCTTTGGCCTTGGCCTGTGCTTATTTTGTCTTGAGGAAATTTAGACCTATCTGATTTCTCTGGACCTCTCCCTGATCTCTTTTCATTTATATCCCTCCCTTTCCCCTGAATTTCCCTTTGGGCCCTAGGGGGAAGGGAGGGCTTGGTGATTGAACATTGTGGATTTAGTTTCTGTAGGCAAGTAGGGCATCCTCAAATAAATCACCCCTACTTTAGTGATTTGATAAATACTTTACTTGAAAGGCAGTCAAACCTTCCTGACTGGGAAAGCCAGACTCTCTCTGTCTAAACCTCTCCTGTGACCCATCCCCCACCATCAGCCCTTTCCCTAGAAGCAGTTAGAAAAATCTGAACCTCTTTCCCTCTGATTAACCTGACATTAATAAATTCCCATTGTTACCTACTCAAAGCCTCTGGTGAATCATTGTATCGAAGATTAAGGCAAGGGCTAAAGAGGGAAGAAATCATTTTATTTTTATTTCTTGAGGGAACTGTGGGCATTCATCTTGGCAGGAAGTCCTCACCCGAGACTTCCCACAACCACCAGTTTCACTGGCAGGGAGGAGCCCTTTCAACTCCTCCCTCAAGGGACTTTAGAAACTAACAAGAGAAAACCCCTCCGTCCAAACCTAAACATTTCTGACTGGCCCAAACTCCTTTATATCAGAGGGATACCTTCACTGCTTGAAGGGTCCAGCCTATTTCCTACCTGTACCTCTGTTTCAAGCCTCAGTGATAAAACTTGTTTTGAGCTGCCCTTCTGCACACTCCATTTCCTTATCTCCTATATACCATCTCTTACCTTCATTCCTCCTCCAATCACCTTATAATCACCTATTTCCCCTTTATCCCTCCTCACTACCCAAATTGCCTTGAGACCTGCTCAAAGATTACCTTACTTTTTGATAACAGTACAGAGCTATATACATTCATGTGTGTAATATGTAATTATTTACTGCATCATCTATATTAATCCCTATCTGTTCTCTGATGTTACCCAAGTAGAATATCTCAAACAGACTTTCTATCTAGGTAAGACCTTATGGATCTAATTATATATCTATAATTATTTTATTAATATGCCACTTTTTCCCAAAATATCCACTTATTTAAATGGATATTTGTATAAAATACAGATTTCATAACAATTAGTGGAATATGTACCATATATGTGCTTGTTGGATATATTATACTTCATATTTTTCCTCTTCACATCTTGTCTGATGATTCTCTTCTGTCTTGAATATATGTCCTCTTGCATGAAACCACATATGAAAGTGTTTTTATGTTTAATGAGGCATTTTATTTCACATTCTGGAGTCCATTCCTTATTTGATTCTCTTCTCTGTATAATATCTCTAGTCTTTAATGTCCTGTCAGCTTCAGGTTAGCTGTCTGCCTTTTCCCTTCCTGCTGCTCAGATCTTTTCCTCTGGGCTGCTTGCAAATTCTCTTTCACTGGTTAGTCCTCTCCTTATGAACTTTTTGCCTGATGGATCTTTATCTCTTTCTCAACTCTCCTTTACATAGGTGTTTTCTAATTCTTCTCCTTCTTTATCTCCTAAATCTATCTCTGTCTCTGTTTCTCCTTCACTATTATTACTGTGAGTGAGTTTCACATGGGAACAGTGAGCCCAAGGAACTTTTTCTAAGATTTTGATTGCTGAAGCTGTTGTTAAGACAACTTTAAATGGTCCTGATCAACTTTCTTGTGTTGCTGATGTTTTTGCAAAATTCTTAATATATACTCAGTCTCCTGGTCTTACATTGTGCTGTGAGTAATCTAATGGTCCAGATTGTTGTAATAATTCCATATCACGTAGCTCTCTCAGTCTATCTTGCAACACTGTTATATAAGTAGCTATTTGTATGTCTCTTCCTGTATGTATAGAGACATAAGCTGCTTTACACTTTTTTGCTTGTAAGGGAGCATGGCCATATAACATTTCAAAAGCAGAAATATGGATATCTGCATGAGGTCTAGTACAGATGTAGAACATGTAGAGGAAGGATTTCTGGCCATTTCAAATGAGTCTCTGTACAAAGTTTTCCCACTATTGATTTTATCTCCCTATTCAACCTCTCAACTTGTCCAGAGCTCTGTGGATGGTATGGCATATGAAATCTAGCTATTCACAGATTTTCATAAACTTTTCCCTGTATTTCCTGCGTGAAATAACTTCCACTGTCCAAGTCTATGTTAACAGGGATACCAAATCTAGGAATTATTTCCTTTATCAATACCTTCACTATAAACCCCTCTGTATTTTTGGCTTCAGGCCAATGTGTAAGTCTGTTTACCAGCACTAAACAATATTTTTATTTTCCAGCTTTGGGCATATTTATACGATCTATCTGTAGATTTTCAAATGGGGTATAAGCTAAACATCTGCTCCCTAATCTTTTCTTCTTAAATACACCCTGATTGAATTTCAAACAGATAGAACATTTGCTACAGATGGCATTGATAATCCTTCATCTGGTCTTGTTCAGCAAAGAGCCTCTATCTTTTAGGAGTGCCACACTGACATTGACTATGTATATATGCATGTCTAGTCAGTGGCATAATGTGACTCTTCATAGAAGCAGACAAACATGATTAGATAGTATGTGTGACATTTGTTCTTGGAATAGCAACAACAAATATAATGAATAATACCTAACCACACAAAGAACCCCATTAAATGGCTGCCAACCCACTGCATTTTTAGAACCTGGTAATATATAGTGTCTTAGAGAAGTGATGGACAAACTATGGCCTGCAGACCAGATGCAGCCCCCTGAAATGTTCTATCCCACCTCGTGATATTATTCTTAATATGACGAATACAATGAGTAGGATATAATACAATGAAACACTGAAAGAGTTACCTTAGAAACAGACTGACAGATGTGCATTTCTTTTCCTTTGACCCCCTTTTTAAAAAGTTTTCCCATCACTGTTTTAGAAGATTGATAGGAGCTCAGGATTGAAAAAATAATTTAATATTTTATTTTTTACCAGTCATATGTAAAATAGTTTTTATCATTAAAGAAAAAGTTTGGAGTTCCATATCATCTCCTTCTTAGTCTTCTCTCCCCCCTTCTTGAGAAGGCAAGCAATTTTCTATAGGTTATTCATGTGCTATCATGCAAAACATATTTTCACATTAGTTGTGTTGTGAAAGAAGACACAGACCAAAAAACAAGCAAGAAAAATAAAGAAAAATTTTAAAGTGTGCTGTTATTTGCATTCAAATGCTATGAGTTTTTTCCCTGGGGGGTATATAGCATTTTTCATAACAAATTCTTTGGAATTGTCTTTGATCATTCTATTGCTGAAAAGAGCTAAGTCATTCACAGTTCATACTGTGTATAATGTTCTCATGGTTATGCTTATTTCACTTCCTATCAATTCATGTAAATCTTTCCAGGTTTTTTGAGAGAACCTGCTTTTCATCTGTTATAGCACAATTGCATTCTATCATAATCATATACCACAACTTGTTCAGCCATTCCCCAATTGATGGGCATCCCTTCAATTTCTAATTCTTTGCCACCACTAAAAGAGCTGTTCTAAATATATTTAAAAAATTTAAATCCTTTTTCTTGATGGTTTTAAAAAAATCTCCAAGATATAGATGTAGTAGTGGTTTTTCTAGGTCACAGGTGTGCCCTATTTTATAGCCTTTGAATATTATATGAATTCAGGATTTCTAGGAAATACAACATTTAAGTTTTTTAGTTCCCCATGCCATAGCTTATATGAGTGGAGGAAGAAGTTCTTTTTTTGAGTCACATTTTCAGTTGGGCCCACCTTTGGAAGATGACATAAACCATGGATTCTGAATTGCAGCCCTGCTTAGGGATTAGGCATTGGGATCTAGTATGACTTGGAATTCATGAAAGTTGGTGATTTCTCTTGTCCCATTTACTGGCAGGAAGTGTTGAATGATTTTTAGCTTTGAGTAGTTCATTATGAAGTAAGCAGGCTCCACAGCTATTCTCTGCAAAGATCTTTTCTATCACCTTGATACCCTGGTATGGTGAAAATAATATTAATTCAGACTCCCACCATGTTATGTTAGGATTCCTTACACCTAAAATCAGAGTTATTTCTGAGACTCAATTCTCTAAGATTATTGACACATCTTCCTATTTGGATAAATGTATAAATGTATAAAAAGAATTTCATCATCTGTAAAGTGAGGTGGAGAAGGAAAATGGCAAATCATTTCAACATCTTTGTCAAGAAAACCCCCCAAAAGGGCCACAACTAAAAATGACTGAACAACAAGAATACATAAAAGAAGCTAGTCCACAAGGAGTTAGTGCCCCTCAGACTTGATGGATAACTGTCATTTCTGAGTCACTCTCCTCAGGTGATCAGATGCAAAAATGAATAAGGCCACACATGCTGATTTTAAAAAAGAAAAGAGTAGGATCTAAAAAACTATGGACTAGTGAACTTTATTTTGTATCATAGAAAATTCTAGAATTCTAAGTTAGAATTTCATAGTTTTTTCTTTTATGGTGAAGTTTATAATTGCCAATTAAAAAGGGTAAGTTCATAATTGCCAATTAAAATCTATTTGGCATGCAGAATCCTAGTAGATAATAAAGGACTTAAAAGAAGAATTCTTTGTTATAATAACTGATATTTATTTAGTGTTTTCTCTTTTGAAAAACATTTTACAAATAGCATTTCATTTGAACCTCCTGACAACGCTGGGAGGAAGATAATATTATTATTCCTAATCGATAGATGGGGAAATTGAGGCAAAAGAGGGTAAGTGACTTGCCCAGTATCACAGCTAGAAAATCTGGATCTTCCTGATTCTATATCCAACCTAGCCACTAGATTATCCAACTGCTTGTAATTTTGAAGAACTGGATTGGCTCCTGAACATTTATAGAAGAAAGTAGAGATCACAAGGAACCAGCATGGCTTAATCAAGAACAAGTCATTCCAGATGAAGACTATTTCCTTTCTTGGTTGGGTTACTAAACTGTTTCATCAGGGGAATGCTGTAGACATCATTCCCAAAAATTTCAGCAAAGCTCCTGATGAAGTTTTCTATGCTTTTCTTATGGAAAAGATAGAGGGATATGAATTTTTTCTTGTTGTTGATTTATTGCAGTTGTGTCTGACTGTCATGGTTATGTATGGGAGTCTGGTGATGAGTGATGGCATCTGAGGGCTGTTGTAGCCATGGAGAGTGAGAGGGAGCCTGCTAGGGAGACAGACTAGTGGCTAGAGAGAGAGAGTGAGATAAGAAGGACAGGAAAGGTTGGGGCCAGCATGGCTGAGAAGGACCGAGCAGAAGAAAAAGCGTCTCAGTTTCCTGTTTGCTGTTCATACGCTTCCCACTAATCTCTGCTACTTCAGAATTATACAATAAATTAGTTATGAAGTTTTGTGATAAAATGCCAAGTTTACTCACTTGTCTATTTCTATTCCCCAATCTCCCTCTCAGATGCACACCATTTCCTGGAACAGTGTGAGACTCAGATCACTATGTAACTAATAGAAGCAAACCCCAACCTTTTCCCAAGCCATCATTTTGTTGGCAGAGTTTCCTCCTATGGGAGCTGAGGATGACCTCAGGGAACGCGATCTCTTGATCATAGCTAATGGTTTAGCTCATTTTTTGATAAAGTTAGGAAATCTCAGAACTGAGGTCTTACATTTGGCATCTCTTCTGGGTAGGTATAAGTCCTTTCATGTGAGGAGGACTTTGGTTGTTGGCTTGGCTGCCTCTGGCAGTTTTTGCTATTTTCTAGGGGCAGGGAGACCAAAGAATTGGCAGGAAGATCTTGATCCAGAAACTGGGTAATTCATCTTTTAAGGGAACGGAGTTTTCTTGTTTTCAGAGACCACAGAAAATTTGGGATTATAGCCTGGGGAGGGAAGGTACCAGTTATAAGATGTAATTTAGCAAAATTAAGAAGATGGATAGTGTCATGGGGAAAGAGAGCAGGGCAGTAGAATGAGAATTGTGAGTGGGTATTTTTTGGTGGACAGGGGACATAGCTAATGGGAGAATTGTTTTTGCTCCATTATAAAGATCTGTGATAGGTTTTGTTGAATTTATTTTCTCAGTGGGTGTGGGAAGAGCATATGAGATAGAATTCAGAAGACATAAAAAAATAAAACTGCAAAAAAACTCCCAAGGATATATGGGAGTTTTATTCTTATCATTGACTTTCTTGGGGGTAGATGTTTTGAATCAAAGAATATGGATATTTTAGTGACTTTATTCGCATAATTCCAAATTACTTTCTCAGATGACTATATGGATTCACAACTTTGCTAACAATGCATTCATGTGTGTCTTCCCACAATGCCTTCAAACTTGATTGATTTTTTCTTCTTCTGTCATCTTTGCCAATTTATTGCCGTAAAACCTCAGGGTTTTAAAATATTTTTATTTTCTTAGTATTAGTGATTTGGAGCATTTTAATTAACATTTTTTAGCTTTTCTTTTGGAACTCTTTGTTCTTATCCTTTGGCCATTTATCTATTATTTGATGGTTGTTAGTCTTAAGAATATTTGTTATATTTACTCTTAAAATACATTTGTTTGATAATTCTTCACCCTAAGCCTCATTTGACGGTTGCTAACTAAAATAACCTTTTTGATAACCTGCTTTTCTCCTAATGGGAGGCTTCGGATGTGAAGCATTTTGTAAATTTTAAAGTGTTCTACAAATATTATGATGATGATAATGCTCATATATACTGCTTCATTGCTTCTCTCTATGTTCTTGTGATAGATGAAGAACCCAAGTTTGTTTTTCTGTAGCTTCTTGCTGGGGCATCTCTTTATATAATTTTGCTCTCATTAAAAAAAAAATGCTTACCTTTTGTCTTAGAACTATACTGTGTATGGGTTCCAAGTCAGAAGAGTAGTAAGAACTTGTTGAGGGTCACATAGCTTGGAGGTATCTGGGGCCAGATTTGATCCGAAGACTTCACATCTTTGGATCTAGCTCTTAATCCACTGAGCCACCCTTGGTCTCTCATTCCTGCTATAAAACTGTCTTCCTCTCCTCTCCCCATCATTCAGGTATTTCACTGTAGGTTTTTCAAAGTCTCTTTTCTTGCATATGAAAATGCTTACATTAACCAGTCTGATTACTGAAAATTCACATAATTCTTCTGGATATGTGGTATAGTTGGAAGTATGCCTAATTTTTGTATTAGATGGAATAACAATGAATTCTGGCTTTGCCATATAATCTGAGTGACTTTTGCACAAGTCAATGAGTTTTCTGCTTCTGGGTTTCCCCACTGGAAAGAAGAAGGAATTGGAATAGATTTTTGCTACGCTTCCTTTTAGCTCTAAAACCTATAATCCTATAATTCCACTGCAGTGATCCATGATGGCACAGAGATAATCCTGGATTCTGGAAGGTGTTACCCAAAGAACACAGGTCCACCAAGTTGGAAATCAATTTATTGGGCATTAAGTATTTATTAAACAGTTACTGTGAGTAAGACACTGTGCTAAGGTCTGTGGATATGAAGAAAGACTGAAACAATTCCTGCCATCAAAGAACATTTTTTTTATAGAAGTGGTAACATGTAATAACTGTGTATATGCAACTGTACAATAGCTGTGTATGAGACATATACAGAATAGAAAGTAGATAACTTTAACAGCTCAACTAGTTGGGTAGTGGGATGGGGCCAAAGAAAGCCTCTTGCAGAAGGTGGCCTCTGAGATCAATCTGGAAAGAAATCTTGAGTGTCAAGAGTTGTGAGAGAGGAAGAGAAGCTTTTCAGAAAGGGGGAAGAGGCTTTAAGTTTAATTTTCATTTTATAGCTTCATGAATTTAGGCTATGTTCATAAAGGAAGAGAATAGAGAACTAAGATGATTTTTTTTTGCATGTTCTTTCCCCTGGTCAGACTATCTCTAACGTATCATTTATAAGTCGCAGAGCCAAGACTGGAAATCGCATCGACAAACTGATGGCAAGGATGGTGAGGATAATTTTTTTGAAGCCCCTCAAATTTTTTTTTGAGAATTTTATTAATTAATTTGTTTGTTGGTTATACTAAAATTCCCAGATTTTACTCCCCATTTCCCCCTCCATGCCCTAGAGAAGGTATTATTTGCACGACCAAAATATATATGTAAACTATGTCTTTCATGTTTCTATTTATCAGTTCTTTCTCTGGAGGTGAATATTATAAATGATTGTTCAAACATTAATTTTATAGCTGTATATATTATCATTTTACTTTCACTTTTCACAATAATATACAGGTTTTCCATAATTTTTTGATATTAATCCGCTTATCATTTCTTAAGGCATAGTAGTATTCCAACATAATGAAGGGTTGCAACTTGTTTAGCCATTCCTCAACTCATAAGCATCCTTTCAATTTTCAGTTTTTTGACACCACGAAGAGAGCTGCTATAAATAGTTTAGAACGTATAGGTTCTTTTTTTCCCCTCTGATATCTTTGGGAAATGGACCCAACTGTATTATTGCTTGGTCTAAGGGTATATACAGTTTTATAACTCTCTGGGCTTAATTCCAGATTGCATTTCAAAATGGTTATATAAGTTCCCAGTTCCACCAACAGTGTATTAGTATCTCCATTTGCCATAAGAAATGGTGAGGATCTTGGAAGTTATGCCATATGAGGATGGATGAGGAATTTGTGGATCATTAATTTGTAGAAAATGAGACTAAGGGACAATGTATGACAGCTTTTTAAAATATTTGAAGTAATGTCTTGTAAGAAAAAAAGATTTGATTTGCTCTACTTGGCCTTGGAGGACAGAAAGAGGAGCAATACCTGGATGTAGCTAAAAGAATGATTCTAGCTGAATTTTGGGGAAGATTGCCTTATTGTAGGAGCTATCCCAAAGTAGAATTAGCTAGAATTCCAATTGTGATTCTATCTGAAACTTACTGTAAAGGATCAGGATAATAATTGTAAACAAAATAAATGGAATATTGTGGAGTTATTGGGAATTAAGAAGAACATTTACATGAAAAATAAAGTATTCGTGGTACTTATTTTTTCTTTTGTCTTATTTCAAGCCTAGTAATTTTCTCTAGATCTGATATGACATGATTGGATTCCATGGCCATAATAAACAACGTGACCCAGTTAATCTTTACAGGACTCTTTCAGGATCAAGAAGTACAGAGAGGATGCTTTGTAGTTTTTCTGCCGATGTACATAGCCACAATGTTGGGCAATGGCCTCATCATCTTGACTGTCAACATGAGCAAGACTCTGAACTCCCCCATGTACTTCTTCCTCAGCCATCTGTCCCTAATAGAGATCTGTTACTCTTCTACAGTCGTTCCTAAATTAATTTCTGGCTTATTAGCTGAGAACAATACCATCTCTTTGGATGGCTGCATCACCCAGATCTTCTTTTTCCACTTCTTTGGAGTTGCTGAGATCCTCCTGCTCACGGTGATGGCCTATGATCGATATGTGGCCATCTGTAAACCTCTCCATTACATGACTATCATGAGCCGTCCTGTGTGTCGTGTGCTGGTGTTTAGTTGCTGGATGGCTGGCATTTTTCATTCTGTGATTCAGATTCTCATTACGGTTCGGTTGCCCTTCTGTGGTCCCAATGTGATTGATCACTATTTCTGTGACCTCAATCCATTGTTCAAGCTTGCTTGCACTGATACTTTTGTGGAAGGGGTTATCGTGTTTGCCAATAGTGGTCTAATCACTTTATTCTTCTTCCTCCTCTTGATTTTTTCTTATGTTGTTATCTTGGTTCACTTGAGAAACCAGTCAGCAGAGGGGAGACGTAAGGCCCTCTCAACTTGTGGCTCTCACATTACTGTTGTTCTCTTATTCTTTGTTCCTGCCACTTTTCTCTACTTGAGACCCTCTTCTACTTATGCTGAAGATAAACTTCTGTCTGTGTTCTATACAGTGCTTACTCCAATGTTGAACCCAGTCATCTATACCTTGAGAAATACTGAAGTGAAGAATGCTATGAGGAGGTTGTGGGGAAAAAAATGAAATCTGGAGGGGGGGGAATGAAAATGGATTTGTCAAGACAATGAACACTGACTTTTGGGGTAGTGGTTATATATGTATATATTACACATACATATATACATAAATACTTATGAATTTGATTTAGGAAAGGATATAGAAACAAAATTAAACATGAGGAAGGGAGTGGTATGCTTGCAATGGAATGATCTGGGGAAGAATTGTTTAGGGAAAAGTGTGATGGATTTAAAATTTAAAGATGTCTTTTATCCATTTCCTCATCTGAAAAATAAATACATAAAGCTAGATACTCTCTAAAGTCCCTTCAGCTTTTCTACTGTCATACACTATCCCAGGTGCTGAGAATGCAATGACAAAAATCACACAGCTTTATGTTTTCAAGGGGTTTACATTCTACTTTTTCAAGCCATAGAATCATAGGATTATAGATCTGGAGCTAGAAGGATATCAGAAACTACAGAATCCAACCTTTTCATTTTACGAATCAGGAAACTGAGTCTTTGGAAGGATAAGTAGGTTTTTGAAGATTTCAAAATCAGTTGTGTCAAAAGTAAGATATAAACCATGACCTTCTGATCCCAGAGCCATGATTACAAATAGATGAATCTAGTATTTAGAAAAAACTAAATACAGAGGTATTTGGGTAGAGTCACTAATAATTGAGAATGAAGATAGTAGGATCCTCCTTGAGCTGTACCTTTTGATCTAGGCTGGTCTTACAAGTAGGTGAAGAAATAACATGCAAGGTGATGTAGTTTAAGAGATATCAAGCATACCTCCCTGCCCCAAAGTGTACCCCTTGATACTCTGATCCTGAATCCTAGAATTCTTTCTTGAGGACTTTATTAGAAGAGTTGGTCCCTCTTTCTGAGGGTTAAGGGCCTTTCAGTTCCTTAGTAGTGAATACCAAAAAACCAACGTCAACAAATCAACTTGTAATCCTACAAGTCTTGTTGCCTTGTGGTGGTTTCAATCCCCAATACAGCTATAATGCCTTAGTGTGTGATATAAATGCTAGATGTTATTTTTATTGTTATTATTATAGATTCTGCCCTTAAACATAATATTCTATCTCCTGGTGTTGGTCTTTTTGTCTTGTTGTTTCCTAGGCCTGGATTTCTTTCTCCGTTCACCTGGGTTTCTTAGCTTTCCTGGTTCCCTTTGTGACTTAGCTCATATTTCATCTTCATGAGATCTGTCTCAGATCCCATAGCTGCTGGGGACTTCTGCTCTGAGACCACCTTCCCTATATACTGAATAGATCTTATCTGTATGTTTTTTTGTATGTTGTTTTCACTATTAGAAGGTAAACATCTTTAGGACACAGACTGTACTTTTATC
The DNA here is from genome assembly GCF_016433145.1 of Gracilinanus agilis. Lineage (NCBI taxonomy): Eukaryota > Metazoa > Chordata > Mammalia > Didelphimorphia > Didelphidae > Gracilinanus > Gracilinanus agilis. The sequence continues at coordinate 272,909,978 of NC_058135.1, forward strand.
TTCTTTTGTATTACCAATGATAGTGCTTAGTGCAGAACCTGTCACATAGGAAGCACAAAATAAATAGTTTGTGGACATAATTATTGTAGATTTTATAGTTTTCCTTGACATATTCAAGGTCTGTGTTGCTCATGTAACTTATTTGTATTTCTACACCTATTGTCTAAATCTGACTTGAGGAGAGACATGAATAGTTCTCTCTAGAATCTTGCCTACCTCTCTCCATGGGAGACTTGGATTTCTGACTGAAGAGAAACAGGAGATTTGGGCTACTAGGTTAATTGCTTTCTTCAGAGAGGGTGTACAAAACAAGAATTATATTTCTTTGTTTCTCAAAATGATAGTAATCTGTGGGAAATGATTCAAGTTTCCATTCTAAGACTTTACTTTCTACCAGATGGTAGCTACACAAAAGACCTTCAGAAACAATGACTAGTAAGAAAATCTATTTATCTAAGTAAATAGCAAATGGGATTCTGGGAAATTATACAAGTTAGAATATATTAAAGAATAGGCAGAAGGAACGAACTCCCCCACTATGAGCAAAATGATTCACCAAGAAGATTTCTGAAAATCTCTAGCTTGGCAAATTGGAAATCAGGACCTATTGAGATGCTGGCTGCTTTCCATGTTTTCCACTTCCTAAAGTCTTCTTTTTCTCTTTCCCCAAGTTCTCTTTGAAAAGGGTTTTGAACCTTCAAGCTTGAAGAAGCAAAAGTTCTGCCTTCTCCAAATCTCTCTAGCCAACTCAGATCTTAACCCAGGTGTGGAGTATTTGTCCAACAATTAGAATAGTTTTCTGCAAAAGTACTAGGACAGAGCCCTGGGTTACAGATGGAGAAAGAGAGGCAGAGGAAAGAACAGAGTGTTTGAATTCTAAATTAAAGAATTATAGGGGATGACTCCCTGTTGGCCTATTTGCCATTCCTTATATTTTATGTTCTGTCTCTGTATCTGGGTACCAGGTGACAGTCATGCCTAGAATGCCTTTCCTCCATATATCTGCCACTAGTAAACCATACATCTAAGGTCCTGTTGGTGAACCTATGGCACATATGCTGGAGAAGGGAGCTTTCTTCCCCCTCTTCATGGGTATTTGAGAACATTTCTCTCATCACCCACCCCTCTGCCCAGCAACCCAACGGAAGCACTTCCTCCTTCCCCTGACTTGGGTCAAGGTGCAGCTCCCATGGGGCATGAGGGGGGCAGTTTGAGCACTCAGGTTCACCACCACTGATCTAAGGTCTCAGTTCAGGTTCCAAAACCTGTGCTTTTCCTGAATCTCTTTATTGTTAATGTTACCCAGCCCATGTTGCTGTGTAAAGCAGTTTGAGTAAGAAGCATTGTATTATTATTGCTTACATTTAAATAAATTGCTTAACTAGTAATTTAATGTTTTGTCAAGCCTAGGAATTTGACGATTTTATTATATAGTGAAAGTAACTCATCAGGAAAAATTTCTTTAGTTAATTCAATAGATAATATTTAATAACATTGGGGTAAATTCTCAGAGTCAATTTTTTAATTAATGAGAAAGTGGCTGCCACTTAGGAACTTATAAGTAAATATTCAACTATATCTCTAGATTATTTAAAATTTAAGATGATGAAAATGAATGTGGTAATAGTAGGCTGAGGATTCACCAAGCCACATAGGCTATCCTATGAATGTTGACAATTCTAAAACCCCATTATACTAGCTTACATTGTAGCCTCTAGAGTTGAGAATGTTGGCATTATATTGGAGAATCTCTATAAGCTTGAGTGAGGTCTCTCAAGAAGAGGATTAAGTCTTGTTATTAGGTTGAGTATTTGAAAGAAAAGAGAATGTTAAATGGGAAAGAGTCTTAGAGCAATGAGTTTGGGATTCTGAAACTGGAGGAGCTTTGTAATGAATGATTTAAATTGTGGAAGAGACCTGGGAAAAAGATTTTGCCTCATTTTACAACAGATGAGAAAACTCTAGACCAATTCTCTTTGCACTGTTGCCTCAGAGTTACACAAGAAATACCAAAATTGTAACAGGTTTTCAGGTATGATTCCCTGCTATTCACTGTCCTAAGATTCCTTCTTCTCAGCCTCACCATGTTTTCTAGTGTAAGGGGGCTCTAGAGCTGACTAGAATTCTTGGATTTGTAGTTTATGAAGTTTATAACTTTCCATCAGCTCTGAGAGTGCTTTGTTCTATTGTTATCTTTGAGTCAGAAGGTAGACTTGAGGTAGGACATTTAGTGGGTGAGAGGGAAGACTGAGAGGAAGGAATGGGGACTCTGAGTTGAGCAGCCACAATAATAGAGGAGTCAGTGTCACCATTCTTAGCAAGGACTTAAACTTAATTAGAAAGAGCCAGTCCCAGAGAGGCAACAAGTGAGAGGAGATACTAGAAGGAGAAATGAGTTTCAAAAGAGGAAGAAGAAATCAAGGTAGGCCTTTGGACTCTTGTAAGTAAGAGTGAAGCTGCCAGTTTTCTTACCACTTCAAGGAATCTGGGAAATTCTAAAAGGTCTACCTTTCTCCTCCTTTGCCCTTCTTTCCCCTTTCCTGTAACAGTAGCAGTAATATATTTCACTTGCTTCTTTTGTCTTAGTATTTCCTGAATCTTAATTTTTCCTCCAGTATATAGAAATCAGGAATGATCTGTAAATAAACAAAATTTAAATTAAGGCCAAGAGGAAAATATTGTTAGGGATTTTCCCAAGAGTGGCCTCTGACCAATTATAATAATATTACTAACTTTTTATCGACTCAAAAGTCCATAAAATTTCAGAGAAAGGGGCCACATGGACCTGCATGCCATTTTATTTCTTCTAGACTAAAAGCAAGCTAATTGTTGCAACATGATCTGACTCCTTAAATCACCAGAGAGGAAGGAGTAGAGAGGATCTGGTACTGGTTGGTCAACTCTGCCTTCCACAGAGATACCCAGCAGTGGTCCATTAGAAATGGGCAAATACTCAGACCACTAAATAAATAGCTGAAAGGGGCATTCAGCCTTTCCCCAAATCATTATTTCTTTGGCACAGTTCTGTCCTAAGGGAGCTGAGGAAGACCTCAGGGAATTTGATCTCCTGCTCTTAGCTGCTGACTTAGGTATTTTATAAGGTTAGGGCACCGCAGAATTAAAATCATCCAGCTGAAATCTCTGTTGGATTGTCTCATGTCAAAGGATATGAGCAGCTCTGAATTGTTGCCTGTTGTAATTTCATCTTCTTTCTAGGGGATGGAACAAAGTGATTGGCCAGGCAATTTTGAATCAGGCTCTACTCTGCCAGCAGGAAATACTTTGCTTGTTTTCAGAGATCATGGATTATTTTATAATTTGGTGCAGGTAGGAATGAAGGGAAATCATAAACTGTGAGTTAGCAATAAAAATAGCAAAGTTGATGCCATGGGAGAGGTAAGATCATGTAGCGGGAAGACCATTGGACTGAGAGACAGGCTTTATATGTTTGTTGACACTAAAGGGTTGGATGGCCTTGAGCAAGTCTCTTCTTTCTGAGTCGCATTTTGTCTCTTTGGCCAGATAAAAAATCTGGACTAGGTGATCTCTAAGGACCTTTAGAGTTCTAACTTAATGTTTATTTTATAGGTGCCTTCAGGCACTGAATTGGTATTTTATGGTCCATATTTTATTCTCTTTTGCTGGATCTTCATTCAGGTCCTGACCATTATCCATAGGTTTTTCCCAAGGCTTTGCCTGCCATCCTCTTCTTATTTTCCTCTCTATATGGAAAATATTCAGTAATCTCATCAGCTGGACTGGGTTAATTTAATCTCTACACATATGATTCCCATATTTATATACCTAGCCCTACCGGCTTTTCAGATTTCCAGTTTTTTACCACTTCTTTAGAGTAACCCTTTTTCCTCTGTCATTGTCACTTCCCTGGTGCAGGTCCTCAATGCACCAGGTTTACACTATTATAATAACTTTTTGGCTGGTCATCCTGCAACAAGTTTCTCCATATTCCGGTCCACCCTCCTTTCAGCTATCAAACCAATCTTCCCAAAGTGGGAGACCTATCAGCCCTTCACCTCTGGCTCAATAAATGTCTATAGGCCTCTCTTATCTCCAGGATCAAATATGAAATCTGCTGCTTGTCATTTAATGGCCACAATAACTTCACTGTTTATATTTTCAATCATCTTACATCTCATTCCCTTTGTTGTCGCCATTGATACAATGATAAAAATGATACAATATCAGCCTCCTTGCTGTTCCTCAAACAAGACACTCTATTTCTCAACTGTGGGCATTTTCACTGACTGTCCCCCATGATTAGTATTCTCTTCTTTCTCATTTCCATGTCTTGGCTTCCTTCAAATCTCATAAAATTTCATCTTTTTCAAGAAGTTCTCTTAATCCCTTTTTTTAGTACCTTCCCTCTGTGGTTTTCTCTAGTTTTTCCTGGATATAGCTCATTTATACATAGTTGTTTTCATTCTATTTTCAGAGTTAAACTGTGAGATCCCTGCAATTTAGAACTTTTTCTTTTGGCCTTTCTTTGTGTCTGCAGAATTTAATTCAATGTCTGCTGTACATTGCTTTTGAAAATTTGCGTTTGTTTTATTTTCTGATATAAGGTTCAATTATGCATCTAAAAGGGCATGAGAATCATGGTATGTGCTGCATGTTCAGGAAAGCATAGGGGAACCAACCTCCTCAGAGCACAGTTTAATATTAAAAGCCACAGATGGATGTCATCCCACAGACTAAGCCAGGCCCCCAAAGTACCTTAGTCATAACCATTATGATTTCTGCCATCTTCAAGAAGGCACTTTCCATTCTATAGCAGAAAACATAAAACCTAAAGTCAACATTGTCCCCGGGACCAGTTATGTTCCTCACTCAAGCAGAAATTCCAAGTGCTGCAGGCCATTATTTATCCCAATTTTCCATATAATATGGTCTAAGAAATATTTTGAAACACCTTACCTAGGAACCATATAAAACAAGGAGAGGAGTAAAGGTAGATACATTAAAGTCTAACACCAAGAATTTAAAGGTTAGTCTAGTCTTTAACTGCAAGATTACTGAGGGAGACAGGGAAAGGAGAGTATTATGCACATTTAATACTGAAGTTCTTAAGATATTTTTTGATTCCTGTGATTTTTTTCTGATGCTGATTCAAGTTTATAAACTGTATATAGCACCTGAAATTTTATATTGCAAAAGTAACGAGCCAGTACACGCACACTTTTGAATTTCATGATGTACAAAAAATGTTTAGAATTTCCAACTGTAACAAGAGAAAGTCTGATATTCAAAGTGCAAGTTCTGTGTGTTCAGATATCATACTTTGCCCTCTGCACCTACAATGTCACTCTCCATATTGTTTCTAAGAATCATCAAAGATAGGAAGTACTATATTAGGATGGTTAGTTCCCTAAGACTACTTAATGAGGCATTTGCAAGTTTTTTGTTATATTGCTAGTTTCCAGGGCTTTAGCCCCAATCATGAGCAAATCTGCGTCCTCCCCACAAATACTCAAAAGACAAAGTCAACTCTATTTCCATAAAATCATTTTCTGGTAAGTGGTAGTAGGGGAGTGAGAAGGGGAGCATAAAAACAATAGTGTAACTTCAGAGGTATACTCTTCTATTTGTGCCTCTGAAATGGATTTTAATCTTATCTTAATTTGTCACCACTATAAAAAAATACTGATGATCAAGATTGAAACCTGAAGTTGTTTAACCATATAACTGCCAAGATTATTGAAGTTGAAAAAGGAGATTAGAGAAAGGAAATGATGTCAGTGAATCCTTCATCAATTTTCTGTCTCCATTTCAAATGACCACTTCAGACTTTTCAAGGATACATACACATTTCCAAAACCAGGGTACTTGGTCAAATACATCAATACACCAGTTGCACATTGTCCATCTCGCTGTACACAAAAGCTGCAATTGTAGATTCCATGACAAGGGGGGAAATGTCAATTTGGGTCCAGTAATGCTATCTTGACCTCTTCACCATGTTGATTGCAAAGATGTTGGCCACAGAACTCCGGCCACAGAAACTACAAAACATTCTGGGTTTCTACAGTTGGTTTTGGTGTCAAGAGTTTTCTGGTGATGCTGGTGGCAGGTGGAACCTAATGAACAGTTGTAGATCTTGTCCCAGGAGGAGAGGCAGATGTTTTCCAGTTCTTCCTCTGTAATCTTTTCCACTGGATGAACAATATGAGGAAGGGTCATGGTACCTGGGTGATGACTTCTAGGTGTGCCATCATCATCCCTTGATGGTCTTCCTTTTTCTCACCAACATATACTTGTCCTCGAAATCTATATTACCATCTAAGTGCAGATCTGGGGGTCTTTCAATCAGAGACTTTGACCTGGTGTGTGGACGAATTCTTTCAGGGTTTCTTCTGGAGGGGTCTCTTGGGAAGGAGTGCCTTTGACCTGGCTTTGAAGGGCTACTACCTGGAAGTGATTTCCTTTCAGTAAATAATCCCTAGAAACTTTGTAATTCCAACATTAGTTTTGCAAGCATTGCCCTATTTTCCTTTATATTTAGTGCTGTCTTTAAAAAAAAAAAACTGGAACCTTTCTCATCTTCTGAGTCAGAGTCAGAATTGGAAATGGGGGCCTCTAAGGCTTTGGGTGAGGTTGCTTTCTGATTCCTTGCTTTTTTGGACCCTCAGGTTGGAATTTTTAGAGCTACTTGCAAAGAACCAGAATGTATCATTTGATTCTGAGTCCTCCTGCCTTCATCATCAGAATCCAATTTCATTCCATCTTGTATCTTGCTTTCTGAGAAGCCTCAGAATGATTCATCATCAGAGTTAGCATAAAATTAGTGGCCATTTCTTTAGTGATATCTGACCTGAATTTGGGTTTCTGTAAAATTCCACAATTCCCTCTTAGGTCTTGAGCTTCACTTTCTGGAAAGCTGCATAAAGATTCATTATCAGTGTGAAGATGGGATTAATTCTCCCCTGTCTACTTTTAGATTTAATCACCAGAAGCATATACACTGCCACTTTATGCTTAAGTGGGGGGAGGTCTGCAACCCATGTGTTAAAGTGGGACATAACTCAAAAATGACTGACTGCCCCCTGGGCAGCCCTAAGAAAATTAAAAAACTACAATTGGTCCCCATAAAGTGGGGGGAAGGCACAGGAAGTGATGAAAAGAAGGGTCTTTAAAAGCAGTTGCAACTTCCTGTGAGTGGCATTGTTGGAGCTCTTTTGAGATTGTGAAGGCTGATGGGGGATCATTTTGTGAGACTGCTCTTTACTTTGGATTGGTGAGTGGAAAAAGCTGACCTTCCTTTCCTGACTTCTGGAGAGATTAATACCACATAGGCCTCCCTCTTGGAGGCTGTGTGGGTGATACCTAATTTACCTCTGGGCCCTCTGGTTGGGCTTCTGGAGCCCTGCTGGAGCGAAGCCAGGCACTGGAGCAGATATTGAGCTTGTTAAGCTAGATTTTTTACTCTACCCTCTTTCTCATTTCTCTACCTTACTCTTTCCCTCTATTTTGTAAGTAAAAAACTGATAAAAAGTCATTTTTACTTGAGATATATTAATTTCTGTGACCACATTCTCTTATATCTAGTCCAACTTTAATTTTTTAAACTTTTACATCAGAGTCCTCATTAAAAACATTTGCCAGTTCTCCTCTCTTCAATTTTTGTATTTAGAGTACAGAAAAAATGCCATTTAAAATACACAAGGTAAGGTAAAAAGATTGTGAATAATGATGAGACCACACATTTCTAACATTTACTGACATTTAAGTTCATATAGAAGTTGTGTATACTGCATTTGACACTTGGGCTGGAACCAATTCTCATATTTTATACACAATGATAACCTACAATAGGGCAAATCTGAATAATCAAACCACTTCATGGGATGCATTATTTATACTAATTGGCACCTATCTGCATTCACACCATAGTCATTGTCTTCCTTTTTTCCATTTCCTTTTTTTAAAAGCATTTGATAGGTAGCTAACCTGGATTTGTAACTTTTATTGTTGCATTATGTCATGTTGCTTTCCAAGAGTTTGAACCAATTTAGAACTCTGACATCAGTGGAAGTGTGGCTGTTAAAAACAAACAAACCCTTCCACCTTAGCAGTAAAACGAGACAGTTGGACTCGGTGGTGTCTATAGTTCCTTCTGGCACTAGATTTATGATACTATAATTCAGGCAGTTACACTTTATTTCTCAAAGCTCATCTTTCTAATATTCTGTTCTAATTTCTAACATCTCATTTATCTTTCTGTTTGGCACATCATATTTCTTTAGTAGATCACTGAAGTCTCACATTGATGATACTTTTTTCTCTAAATCCAGTTGCTATATTTTTGGATGTCCATGTGTTTATTCAGTTTATCATGGTGGAAAGAGTGTTGGATCTTTAGTCAAGAGATGCTTGGATTTCAGTTTTATCTCTAGAACCGACTAGCTATGTGACTTCTCTGAGCCTCAGTATATTCATAGATCTCATTCTTTGGATTCAAGTCATGAATCCTGATTGATTAATATATTAAATAGACATTAAAACTTGAAGCACTTAGGAGTGAATTACATCTATAAGTTGAGAATCAAGTAAGATAATGCATGTAATACATTTTGTAGACTTTAAAGTTCTAAATAAAGTCAGTTTTCATAATAACTGTGAGTATTATTGGTATACTTTTTATTTTCAGTGGTCTTTTTATTTATTTATTTTTATCCTCCTGGTTTCTTTAAACATAACAAAAGGCCAAAGCTTTTCTCTTTTATTATTTCCTGATTTAAATTCATTTTTTATAGTATAATAATTATATTTTAATTAATGGATTTAGCATATGTTGGGCAATGACCTCATCATCTTGACTATCAATACAAGAGTCTGAGCTCCCCCATATACCTCTTCTTCAGCCACCTGTCCTTAGTAGAAATTTGTTACTTCTCTACTACTGTTCCTAAATTTATTTCTGGCTTATTGATTTTGGATCTTTGGATGGCTGCATGATCTAGATCTTTTTTTTCCCATTGCTTTGGAGTTTCTGAGTTCCTTCTGCTCACAGTGATGGCCTTTGACCAGTATGTGGCCATCTGTAAACCCCTCTATTACATGACCATCATGAGCTGTCCTGTGTGTTTTGTGTTGGTGTTTAGTTCCTAGGTAGGGGGTATGTTTCACTCTGTGATTTAGATTCTCATCATTGTCCAATTGACCTTCTGTGGTCCTCATGTGATTGAATACTATTTCTGTGACCTCCATCCCTTGTTTAAGCTTACCTGTACTGATACTTTTGTGGAAGGAATTATTGTGTTTGCCAATAGCAGTTTATTCTCTGTGATGTTCTTTCTCTTCTTGATTTCTTCTTATGTTGTCATACTGATTCACTTGAGAAGCCAGTCAGCAGAAGGGAGTTGCAAGTCTCTGTGAAGATAGAATTAACTCTCCCTTTGTCTATTTTTAGCTAATCAAATCAAGAACTTAAAGTGCCCCTACTTAGCACTGGTAGGTCACTAGGTAGGAGAGTTCACAAATCACTTACTAGCTCACGTATCTAAAGGCCACAACCACTGCCCTCCCCTGGGCAGTGTTATGAGGAAGATTAGATTAGAGTAGTTATTGACTAGGTATTAAGTACATAGCAGGAAGGAGCTGGAGCTGGGAATTCCAGGATGGAATGAGGGAGGAGGAAGTGTGCCTGTGCCCTGAGTGAGGACTCCATTAGTGGTGGGCAAAAACTGTTGCCAGCCTGGGAGACCTCAGAGCAAAGGACACCCTGCTTCCTGATTTTTCCCCTGGGATCCTGAGTGGTGGCATCTAGCAAAAGGAAAGAAGATCAAGAATCCTGTGCCAGGGAAGAGGTGAAGTTGGAGATCTGGTGTACAGTGCTTCAAGCAAAACCCTCACAACCTAGTACCTGAGACCACTTTGACTCCTGGCATCCAGAGATCATCAGTGGATTGCAGTGAAAATCCCAAAGCCACAAAGGCCCTAGCTGTACTCCAGCCTGGCAGGTTCCAGGTCTGAGGCAGTTACCCAGAGACTCCATTTATAGCTCCTTGGGCCCTGTTAGTTTAGATCACTCAGATAAGAGTAGAATAAGTCCTCTCATTGCCCTGTGGTTTTATCCTTTAGATTTTAAGTATAGAAATCCCTTTCCCACCTTTTAGTCAAACATAATTAAAGCCGTTAGGTCTCTTTTACCTTGTCAGCCTGTTTTAAGACTCTGGCCTAGTGGAAGCTGAGTGACAGTTAAGATCAACTGCCATTCCTGTGGGAATCCAGTAAACTCTGGTCTTTCATCCTGGTCCAGTCTCTCATAAATCCTAGAGTGTGTTCCCACAAACCACTTAGTTTATTTAAAATATCCCTGGTGACCCCATTACCTTACTTATATTTTCTACAGCAGTGCTAGGTAAATTGGGAGGTTGTGATTGGTTCCTGTGAAGAGGGGGAGAGACAGGAAGTGACTTACAGATAATTACTTTAAAAAGCCCAGTCTGGGCATTCAGCCTCTCTCTTTGCATTGGTGAGTGGGGCTGGAGAAACTCTCTTGTTCTTCCTTGACTCTTCCCTTGTATTCTGTATCAGTGAGTAGAGCTGTAGAGACACACTTTTCCTTGGAGTCATTCTGTGTTGGTGGAACTCTGGTGAAGACATCACTGGGACTTTTGGCTGGGGACTATTGGAAAATCCACTTGGATATTGGGACTTGGGGAGGCCCTTGCCAGGGGCTGAGCTAGACTTCACCAGAGCAGCACTTAGGGCTGGTAGGCTAGACCAGGCTTTGTCTCCTTCCTATATTTCCCAATTTCAATATCTCTACCTTATTGTAAATAAAAGCTGCTAATAGTCATTTTGACTTAGGGGCTAATGTTTTATAATTGGTGACCACAATATTATTTTATAATTCTCATATTGAGTCAAAACCTTAAATTTAATTGTTACAGCTTTCTCCACTTGTGCCTCCCACATCACTGTTGTTCTCTTATTCTTTGGTAGTCTTCAGTCTGGGAACAAGTCCAATGAGTGATAACAAAGAACATGGAGGCAGGCTTAGGAATAGAACAAGAATAAGGAGGTCCCCATCGAAGGACTCAGTAGCTTTCTTATCTTCTAAAGAAGATGGACAATATGAACTTATCTCACTGTTCCAAGTCTAGTCATGAGTCTGATAAGATGAATTCGACAGGAGGAAGAGAGGGAAGTGGGCGAAAGTCTTCTGTGATTAGAAAATCTTATAAATTGGTTTTTTGAATTCAATTCATTGGCGTCTCTGTGAAACCAAACCTAGTTATGTCCCCTTCTGCGAAAGGTACAATAAAGTCTATCTTATACGTTAGCTTTCTGACTTTAAGATTATGTATTCATTGAGGAGGAGGGGTCCATTGTTTGTGACCTCCTTTCCACACAGTTGGGAGCTATCAGAGAACTTGTAATGGTAAGAAACATTCAGTTTTCCCCTTTCGGTGAGGCTTTAGACTTGTCAGCTAAGATTTTTTGGCTGCCTGTCAAAAGAAAAGGTATGTGAGTTTCTTGCTAGTTTTCAAGCCTAGAAGAGAGTTCAGAGGCAAAAGTAAAAGGCAATGAAGAATTTCGAAATTCAGAATTCAACAGGATTTGTAAGTATAATCAGGCCAACAAAGAGGGGGAGAGAAGTTTTGGCTCTGAAAAAGCATCTTTATGCAAGAGATTCACAGGAGTAAGATAGAGCAGGACTGAGTCTTTTTGATCAAATAGCTTTAGGACTGTGTGTTGGTGAAGGTTCTTAAGTTTGAGTGTCCAAACTGCAACATCAAGCTGTCTGTCAGCCCCCTTCTTTACTCCACAGAGCAGAGGGAAGAAGTGGTTACTTTGGGTGGCTGGACAGAGGGGTGGAACATTCAAAAATTTTCCTTGGACACTGGGAAGAGGGGGAAATAGAGGAGCTCCCCGAGTGCAGGCTCTGCACGCATGCCATGCCATCACCAATACTGCTCTAGGACATCTTAGGTTTATTGAAAGTTTGATGGAATTGAACAATTTTGACTAGGCATGGGGTATCTCCTCAGACAAAGGAAGTCTGGAGAATATACACCTAGCATTCCTGGATTGCTGGGCCACTCAGACAGAATCAGATGGGAAATGGACTGGGAACCCCATTTGTGCAGAGGATGAGGATTAATGAATCTGGAATAAACTTGGAGCTGCTTTGGGGCTAATGAACTGCTGACATGGGGGTGGCAGATATTTTCAGAATTATAGATATTTTGATCCTAGAGATAGATAAAGATTAAACATAGGGAAGATGGTCAGCAATAATCAAGGAAAAAGTGCAATGAAAAAAAATAAAAGGAGTTTATATTAATTTCCCAGAGACAGTCCTTTAGAGATTAGAGTACAATCCTGGGATATTTCACTCAGATATAAAAAATTCAATAGGGAGATATTTACAAAGTAATCTTGTCTTAGATGGGGAGGTTTCCTTCTTGATAAGAGTGCCATGGTTTGGCCAAGATTTGGTTCCACAGAGGGCAGATTTGTGAGGGATTAAATCTTTTTGTGAATGCAAAACACTTTTGGAATGAGGAAGAGTGTGCCTAAGCTGCCTTCTGGCTGCCAGAGGTGGAAAAGTTTGTTTTAAAAAAGCAACAAAAAACAAGAGGAGAAGAAAATAGTGGAGCAGTAACCATTAAGGGAAGTATCAATGGGACAAGGGATTGGCTTTGTTAATGCTCCCTTGAGTGGTTCTGAAGTTAGAACCTTCAAGTGAGATGAAAAATTTCCAAAAAATGATCCAGAAGAGCAGGACCAGATCAGGCAAGCTTCTAAGAGAACTTGGGATAATGAGTATCTCATCCCAGGGAAGGCTGAGTTAGGGCTGAATAGAAATGCCTTCTTCAAGATCCTAATTGGGATTATAAGGATCCAGTCCAACAGGAAAATATAAGATATCTTAGGATAATTATTATTCAGGGCATAAGAACAGCTGTGTCTCAGAATCAGGAACTGAAGTTTTATGAAGCCAAACAGGAGAGAGATGAGACCTCCAATTATTTTTTTTAACTCTGGCCTAGATGTGACTAATCCCTGGTCAGATATTAGTAGAAAGCTCCAGAAAGTGGAAGATTGGGCAAATAAACCATTAGATAAACTCTTATAGCAAACCCAAGAGATATTGTGACAGTGAAAGAAAAAGTCCTGGCGGGAAGGACAGAGTAGTGATGGAATGATTCCCAGAAAGAAAGGATGGAACAATCAATTTTGAAGGTTTTCAGAGGCCACACATGTCTCTCTTATGTGCTAGCTGTGGAAAAGCAGGACACTTGGTAAAGAATTGTTCCAAACAAAAGAGAGCAGAAGATTCTGTCTTATAGAGACTAATGACCCAAGGAGTCTGAGGCTCTTTGATGACTTTCACCCAGAGCCCTAGATAACATTGAAAGCGGAGGATCAGGAAGTGGAGGTAGTCTTCCTGATAGATATGGATGCTGCTAGGTTGTCTTTTATTGTGCTAGCCCCAGGGGTTAAGCTTTGTAAAGTGAAATTTATGGTGACTGAGGTAAAAGGAGAACATTTTCCTGTCCCCATCACCCAATAAATAGTAGTGAAATATGAGCAAGAGAAAATATCAGGGAAATTATAATTTGCAGAGAAGGAATCTCCAGATCCCATAAGGTGGGACTCAGAGGGAGAAGAGAAATTCTTAGAACTTAAGAGAGCTTTTCAGTCTGACTCAAGGATACCAAAGTATAAAATCTTGTTATATAAAGATGACCTAGTTCTGGCATCAGATTCTAATTTGAACCCTGAAAGGTTTCTGCGGTGAACTGGGAAGAAGTATCCAGAGGAAACAGAGTATGACTGCATGGAAGTAATAGATTGCCAGACTAGAGTGAGGGAGGATTTGCAAGAGTCTCCCCCACCTGTGGAAGTGAACCTGTTTATAGGTGAGTCCTCATGAGCCTTAGATAAAAAAGGAGAAACAGATACACTGTACTTTTTGGAAATAAGGCTGATCTATTGGATAGAGGCTGCCCTCCAGAGGCCTAGTCAGCACAGATATGTGAGTTATATGCACTTAACCAGGCTTTGAAGATGCCAGAAGAGAGAGGCCCAATTTCTAGCAAAGGGAAAGCATTAGCTCATGTGGAATTATTGAATCAAGTATTAACAGACTTGCTGAAGCCAAAAATGCTGAAAGAAGCCAGCCAAGTCACTGGTATAACAGTGATCAAAATTTTGCTTGAGCAACTTGTGCCAAGGTATGAGTTTATTGAGATTATTGATTCTTATAATGGGACCCATTTTACATCCAAGGTGTTGTAGGGATTAGCAAGAACTTTAGAAATTGACTGGGATTTTCATACCCCATGGTACCCTCCTTCTTTAGGGAAGGTAGAAAGAATGAATCAAGAACTTAAGAGGGAAGCTTACCAAGTTGATAATGGAAACTCAGGTACCTTGGGTCAAACATCTTTCTTTGGGCTTACTGAGGATAAGGATAAAGTCTTGAAGAGATATTAGGCTGTCCCCCTCTGCTGTTGAAATCTGAAGACACAACTGTGAGAACTGCTGAATGAGATTGGGCTTGTTACACTCAAATGAAAGGACCAAGTAGAACCCTCTTTTCCTGGAAACACTGCTGAGACAGGTTTTAAAGTTTATGTTAACTGTTCGATGTCTGTCTCCTGTAACTCTGTGTTGTCTTGTTGTTCACACAAGGGGAGGTTGGGAAGAAAACTCTATGTTATTGATGAAGTAACTCTGTCTCTCCTCTCCATCATTCCAGAATATGAGGGGTTTTTTGAAAGACAGGAGAATGAGTGAAGAGATTCAAAAAGGCACTTCTTTTTGTGTGTGTACATTTTGAGTTTCTTAAACTCTAAGATAGCTTAATTAAGCAAAAAGGGATTTTGCCCTCTGCTTTACAGAAGACAGAGGCAGAAAAAGATCTGTTCAACACTTCCTCCTTTATCCTCTGCTCTGGCCACAGAGAGGGAAGGTATAAGAAGAACAGAAAGAGATATTTGATCTCATTTGAATTTCTGAATAGTATTAATTTCAAGGTTGGAATATGTCATTATGTGGTTTTGGAAAATCATAGGTGATTTTGAAATATGCTTGTTTAACTGAGAGAAATGAATATAGAGGTGATTCAGAGTTTAACATTGTCTATCATATTGTTTATGAGATTACAGAAGGGTTTTGTTTTGTATCAATTTAGTAGTGAGAGAGTTGTTTGTTCCCTCTGAGATTTAAAGTAAACACAATGGTTAAAATGGTTTGAACTTTTGAACATATCAAGAATAGTTTGCATTTGAATAAAGTAAAATTGAGAACTGATTAATATATTATTTAATCAGTGTAATGAGTAGCCAGTCTGTTTGTCAGAAAGAGTTTACTTTAAGAAACAAATGAGAAGCAAACATAATAATGCTGACTATTTAATGAAGTGCAATGGTATTAGAAATTAGAAACAGTATTAGAAATTTAGTACCAGCTTTATAGAAGTAAGAGGTGATGAAGCACTAAGAATTTATGCTCACAAGTGAAAATGCTATGAACATTGGGAAAGAAAAAGTTTTAATTCTGTATATGTGAAATGGAACATGTATCAAGAGTTTGGAATACTGTTAAATAATTTTTGAAATATAAGTGTTCTATAGATTGCTACCAAAATTTGTACTTTGGACAAGAATAATTTTGTTTGAATGTAAACACAAATCAAAATGCAATCCGTATCATGTGATTTTGTTTAATCACAAATGATTTATGAATTTGTACTGTTGACTAAATTAATGTCTGAGGTGAATTGGATGAAATAATGTACTAAAGATATAGTATGTAAATGATGTAATTTTTAAGAAGAATGATAATCTGGGCTCTTTTGAGCTACTAATTAGCAGGTAGAAATAATACCTGGTAGACTGAAGTTTATTTGAATAATGATGGTGAAAAGCAAGTAGAAGAAGGTAAGAGGAATATTGGATTAGAATATGATGGATATGAAAGTCTCAATGTAGTGTATGTGAAGTACAGAAAGTGAACAGAGTTCTATTGTACATTAAGCAGAAGCTTTGAAAGGAAAAAGAGTGAATGTTTTGAGACTAGCAAATTTAAGCAATTAATTATCTTATTTCCTCACTATTAAGAAGGAGGGGCAAACTCACATAGAACAGTTTTTATTATGATAGATTGATAAGAAAAAATAGTTGAAACTATCAATAATTTAATGAAAGTAGCAGGATATAAAAAGCAGGATGTAAATAGCAGGATGTAAAATAAACCCACATAAATTATCATTATTTCTATATATCACTGACAAAGTCTTTCAAGAAGAGATAGTAAGAGATAACTCATCTAAAATAACTTCAGATAGAATAAAATACTTAGGAGCATACCTGCAAAAACAAACCAAGAAACTACATGAACACAAAGTACTTTTTATGCAAATAAAGTCAGATTTACATAATTGGAGAAATATTGTCATGGGTTGATGGAGCCAATATAATTAACCTAATCTACTTATTTGATGACATTTCAATTAAATTACCAAAAATTTTTTTAAAGAAAAATTTCTTTTGGAAGATCAAGCAAAATTTCATTTGGAAGATCAAGAATTTAAAACAAATTAATGAAAAAATGTAAAGCAAGTAGGTCTAGCAGAATCATATTTCAATTTGTATTTTAAAGCAGTAATTATCAAAATTATGTGGTACTGGCTTAGAAACAGAAAAGTAGTAGGCAGTTAGGTGATTCAGTAGATTGAGAACCTAGGCTTAGAGATGAGAGGATGTATGTTCAAATCTGGTCTCAGACACTTCCTAGTTGTGTGACCCTGGGAAAATCATTTAACCCCAATTGTCTATCCCTTATCACTCTTCTGCCTTGGAAACAATACATAGTATTGATTTTAAGACAGAAGACAAGTGTTTAAAAAATAGAAAAGTAGATCAGCAGAACAGAATAGACATACAACAATCAGTTGGAATAGATTAAAGTAACTTTTCATTTGACAAAAGTAAAGATTCAAGATTCTGTGATAAGAATTCAGCATTTGGCAAAAATTATTAGAGAAACTGGAAAGCAATATGGCAGGAACTAGATATAGACAAATTTCTTAAATAATTTAAGATCAACATGGATCCATTATCTAGGTACAAATGGAGATATAAGCAAATAAGAAGAGCAAGGAACCTATTACCTATCAGATTGATGGATAGAAGAGGAATTTATGAATAAATAAGAGATAAAGAGCATTATAAGATGTAAAATAGATAATTTTGATTACATTAGATTGAAAAGTTTTTTGTACAAATGAAACTAATATAGCCAAAGTTAGAAGAAAAGCAATAATTTGGGAAAATATCTTAATAGACAATTTCTTAGAAAGAGGTCTCATATCTAAACTATACAGAGAAGTTTGTCAAATTTATAAGAATATGCACCATTCCTTAATTGACAAAAGTCAAAAGATATGAATGGATAGTTTTTGGAGGAAGAAATCAACATGAAAAAATGCTCTAAGGCATTATTGATGAGAGAAATGCAAATCAAAACAACTCTGAGATATCATCTCACACATAATAGATTAGCCAAAATAATAAAAGATCAAAATGAGAAATGTTGCTGTGGATATGGAAAAATGAGAACACTAATACACTGTTGGTGGAACTATGAACTGATTCAACCATTTTGGAGAGTAATCTGGAATTATGCCCAAAGACTTATAAAACTGTATACACTTGGAAAAAACGCAGACCTACTAAAGTAATCAGATAAAATGAAGTCTTTAATCAGCAAAGAGATAGGTCCAATACAATCAGCCACTATCACAGAACAAAGCACCAAAATACTACACAGAGTCAAAATCCTGGGGCTCTGGGGACAGTATCTCTGGGAGAATGCACTTCATGAGATGATTCTCCAAAGAAACAATAGAACATAGGAATCTTATATACCTTTTGGGGAACTCAAGGCATCAAATATACACTGACAGGCTGTAAGCAGGCTTGGGAAAGAGGCCATAGTCAGAGGCTGGGGTATCAGAGAGGTCTATTTACAATGGATACTAAAAGGATGCTTCCTGCACAGGTATTGGTCTTCTTGGGAATGGATCTCTGATACAATGGGGCAAACTTCTAAGACTAGAAGGGTACTTAATATTTGATTAGGTCTGCTAGCCCCAACTAAGCTGGGATCATCAAATACTTTAAGGTCTATTGTTCAGTCTGAAATAGGTGAATCTAGGACTTCCCTCAGGGTGAGATCTCAGGGGACAAGGGGCAAAATTGGAGTCTTCAGATTTCAAGTTGAAATGCCTTTTGACCCAGCAATACTACTATTAGGTTTGTTTTGTAAAGTGATCAGGGAAAAAGGAAAAAGAACGTATATGTTCTTTTTTTAACCCTTATCTTCCATATTAGAATCAATACTATGTATTGGCTCTAAGGCAGAAAGAAAGGTCTAGGCAATGGGGGTTAAGTGACTTGCCCAGGGTCACATAGCTAGGAAGTGTCTGAGGCTAGATTTGAACCTAGGAACTCTCATCTCTGAATAGAATTGATACCATTAAAAAAAGGTAATGTAGCAAGAATTTAGGAAGACTTGTGTTCAAATCCCGCTAGTATTACTAGCTGTGTGACCTTTGTCAGACATTGAACTTTACCGAGCTCAAGCCTCAGGATAGTATGTTTCATAAAAATTGTCATTCACTTTCATAATTGACCCCAGACTAATGACATTCTTATTTCCTCATGTCTTCAGATAAATTCATAATGTATGACTCATTTGAAAACCATCAACATTTCATGCAAAGTAACATCTCAGAATTTATTCTAACTGGTCTGTCCCAGAATGAGGAGGTGCATCAAGTTTGCTTCTTTCTCTTCTTACTTTTTTACACAATCAATGTCTTTGGGAATTCCCTTATTATCCTCAATATCAGGAGTAGACCAAATCACAATTCTCCCATGGACTTCTTCTACAGTCTCTTATCTTTGCTAGATATTTATTATTCTTATGGCACTGCTCCAAAGCTGATTGTGAACTTCCAAGTTAAAGTCAAGGTCATCTCCTTTGTAGATCTTGACTTGTAGAGCTCAACTCTTTGGATCCATTTCTTTGGGGGCTGTGCAGAGATCTTCATCCTAAAAGTAATGGTTTATGACAGTATATGGTCATTTGTAAGTCCCTGCACTATACAGCTATAATGAACCAGAGGGTTTGTACTATCTTGGTGGTGAGTTCTTGGGTGAGAGCCTTTATTCATTCTACTGTACAGACCCTTCTCACTCTCTGGTTGCCCTTCTGAGGTTCCAATCTGATTGACCATTACTTCTGTTATGTCAATGTCCCATTGAAACACACCTGCACTGATGCTTATGTGGTGGGGTCATTGGGGTGACCAATGCTTGCATGATATCCTTGACTTGCTTTATCATCTTTGTGGTCTCCTAAGCTGTTATATTGCTCTCCCTCAGGACTTGCTCCTCAGAGGGGGAGATAAAGGCTCTCTGCACCTTTTCTTCTCATGTTATTGTGGTAATTTTGTTCTTCATACCTTGCATCTTCATCTATATGTGGCGCTCAACTAACTTTCACAGAAGATAAGATGGTAGTTGTGTTCTATACCACCATAACCCCCAGGTTGAATCCACTGATCTATACCCTGAGGAATGCAGAAGTAAAGAATGCCTTAAAGATTTGGTGGGCCAAGAAAGTGATGGAAGAAACAAATTGCTAGATGAGACAACTACGATTTTACCAAGTAAGAAAGGGATGGGAGAAAAGCTTCCTTATAATTTTCCTTTAAACCTGTCCCTCACATGACTTACTAAAGACTTGGTCATTTTTACCCCTCAAATCAACTCCCTCTTTATAATTTCTTTTACTTTGTCCTTTATCCATTTAATATCCACATGGCATGGATAACTCTTCATCTGGCCTTGTTTACCTGATATACCACTCACTAGGCATGTATATATATATATATATACATATACATGCCTAGTGAGTGGTATAATGTGTAGTCAACTCTTCATAGAAGCAGAAAAAACATGATTAGATAGTATATTGTGACATTTGTTCTTGGGATAGCAATAACAAGTAATGCCTAACCTTTATTAAATTATTAAATGGCTACCAGCCCACTGCATTTTTAGATCCTGGTAATACATAGTCTTATAGGTTTGATAGGAATTCAAGATTTCTTTTGTAAAATTTTGTTAATTTACAATTTTATTTTTTACAATTATATGTAAAATAATTTTTATCATTAAAGAAAAAGTTTTGAATTCTGTATTATCTCCATCTCATACTTTCCTCTTCATTCTTGAGAAGGCAAGCAATTATCTATAGGTTAAACATGTGCCATCATGCAAAACATATTTTATCATTAGTCATGTTGTGAAAGAAGACACAGGCCAGAAAACAAGCAAGAAAAATAAAGAAAAAATTTAAAAGTATGCTGTTATTTGTATTCAGATGCTATCAGTTTTTTCCCTGGGGTGTGTATAGTATTTTCCATCATAAGTTCTTTGGAATAATTTTGAATCATTCAATTGCTGAAAAGAGCTAAGTCACTCACAATTCATTAGAAATATTAATTTTTCTGCATATAATGTTCTCATGGCTATGCTTGTTTGACTTTGTATTAGTTCATGTAAATCTTTCCAGTTTCTTTTTTGAGAGAAATCACTTGTTATCTCTTAGAGCACAATCTCATTCTATCGTAATCATATACCACAACTTGTTTAGTCATTCCTCATTGATGGGCATGTTCTCAATTTCTAATTCTTTGCCACCACAAAAAGCTGTTCTAAATATATTTAACAAATTAAAATCCTTTTCCTTTTTTTTAAAAATCTGAGATACAGACCTTGTAATGGTATTTCTGGGTCATAGGTATGCCCTATTTTGTAGTCTTTGAATATATGAATATATGAATTCAGGATTTCTATGAAATACTAGGAATTTCTTGGAGAAAAATGAGTTTTTTAAATTCCCCATGCCACAGCTTATATGAATGGAGAAAGAAGTTCCTTCTTAGTTTTTTGACTCATATTTTCAGTTGGGCCTACGTTTGGATGATGACACAAACCATGGATTCTGAATTGCAGCCCTGCTTAGGGATTAGGCTTTGGGATCTAGTATGACTTGGAATTCATGAAAGTGGGTGATTTCCCTTGTCCCATTTACTGGCAGGGAGTGTTGAATGATTTTAGCTTTGAGTAGCCCAACATGAATTGAGCATATTTCACAACTATTCTATGCAAAGATCTTTTCTACCATCCTGATACCCTGGTATGGTGAAAGTAATATTAATTCAGATTTTCCCCATGTTTTGCTAAGATTCCTCACACCTAAAATCAAAGAATATTTATGAGACTTAATTGATCTGAGATACTATTGCCATGAACTCATCTTCCTGTTTGGATAGATGTATAAAAGAATTTCATCATCTGTAAAGTGAGGTGGAGAAGGGAAATGGCAAACTATTCTAGCATCTTTGTCAAGAAAACCCCCCAAGGGGGCCACAACTGAAAATGACTGAATAACAGGAATACATTAAAGAAAGCTAGTGCAAAAGGAGTCGGTGCCCCAGTCACTCTCCTCAGGTGATTAGATGCAATTCTGTGTGGATAAGAGGGGGAATGCATCAATTTGAACCACTTCTGTCTCCTTGCTGAGTTTTGATTCAGAGCCATGGATCATCACACCTTTTTATTAACTATTAGATTGTCTCTGACTGTCTTTTTTCTTTCTAATTTTCTTTTTAATTCTAATTTCAAACCTAACCTACCAGACTCTTAAAGTCAGACATGATCTCTAAAACTTAGCTTTTATCTACTGATGGCTTTGATTGCCAATTTTCCTTATTGGAGCTTCAGCACATCACTTGGTTTCTCACTTCCCAATTAATGCCCCATCGTTCAATACAGTAGGATGGTGTAGAGGTAGACAGACCTCTACACTGCATAAATCCATGTAATTTGGGATTGTGATACTTCAAATCCCTTCCTCACAGCACTATGGTGAGGACCAATGGATACCATGTTTATCAAAGTACTTTGTAAATATTAAAGAGCCATGTACATACATATGAACTTATTTCAGGGGGCTATTCTGAGGTCAATTCTACAGAAATAAAAGGGCAGTATTTTTAAAGAAGAGAAACAACCTAGTCTTGAGTGCTAAACTCAATACTTGACATTCCATGGTTGTACTGATCACAGACTCTTTTCCAGGCACCCCCAACCTCCTAACAGGTTCAGTCTGGTGAACTTTTTCAAGTACAGATCATCACCTTTGGGTATCAAAAGATATGGCAGATAAGATTGCTAGCTACTGTCAATGATCTTTAGAAGACTATAGAGATGGGAGTCTGGCAAAAATGAATAAATTCAGACATGCTGATTTTAAAAAAGAAAAGAATAAGATCTAAAAACTAGTGATCTTAATTTTGGTTCTTAGAAAATTCTAGCATTTCAAGTGAGAACGCCACAGTTTTTTTCTCTAAAGGATAAGTTTATAATTGCTGATTAAAACTGGCAAGTTCATAATTGCCAATTAAAATCTACTTGGCATACAGAATCCTAGTAGATAATAAAGGATTTTAAAAAAGGATTCTTTGTTATAATAGCTGGTATTTATATAGTGCTTTCTGTTTTGCAAAACATTTTACAAATAGTATTTCATTTGAACCTCACAACAACCCTGGGAGGTAGGTACTATTATTATTACTAATTGATAGATGGGGAAATTGAGGCAAAAGAGGGTAAATGACTTGCTGAGTATGATACAGCTAGAAAATCTGGGTCTTCCTGTTTCCGTGTGCAAACTTCTAGCCACTGTACCACCAAACTGCCTGTAATTTTGAAGAACTGGATTGAACATATATAGAAGAAAGTAGAGATCACCAGAAGCTAGCATGGCTTGATTACAAAAAAGTTATTCCAGATGAATGGTATTTCCTTTCTTGATAGGGTCACTAAACTGCTACATCAGGGGAATGATGCGGACATCATTCCCAAAAATTTCAACAAAGCTCCTAATGAAGTTTCCTATGCTATTCTTGTGGAAAAGAGAGAAGAACATGAGCTTTTTATTGCTGTTGATTCATTGCAGTTGTGTCTAACTCTTTGTGACTCCATATGTTTTTTGTTTTTTATTTTTTGGCAAGGGTACAGGGATGCTTTGTGATTTCCTTCTCCAGCTCATTTTACAAATGAGGAAACTGAGTCAAATAGCATTAAATGACTTGCCTACAATCACATAATTAATGAGATTTGAACTCTGGTCTTCCTAATGTCAGGTATATGGCTCTGCCCCCTTTGCCACATCACTGTGGTTAGGTATGAACTAGATGGTAATAAAATTAGATGATTTTGGTTGATGGGGGAGCTAAAGCCCAGAGAAGGAGAGTGGCCTAGCCAACATCATCATGAAGACAGGAAAAGCTTCTCAGTTTTCTGATTGCCATTGTAACTCTTCCCACTAATCTCTGCTACTTCAGAATTGTACAATAAATTAGATATGAAGTTTTGTGATGAAATCCCAGGTTTACTCACTTGTCTATTTCTATTCCCCAATCTCCCTTTCAGATGCACATCATTTCCTGGAACAGTGTGAGACTCAGATCACTATGTAACTAATAGAAGCAAACCCCAACCTTTTCCCAAGCCATCATTTTGTTGGCAGAGTTTCCTCCTATGGGAGCTGAGGATGACCTCAGGGAACGCGATCTCTTGATCATAGCTAATGGTTTAGCTCATTTTTTGATAAAGTTAGGAAATCTCAGAACTGAGGTCTTACATTTGGCATCTCTTCTGGGTAGGTATAAGTCCTTTCATGTGTGGAGGACTTTGGCTATTGGCTTGGCTGCCTCTGGCAGTTTTTGCTATTTTCTAGGGGCAGGGAGACCAAAGAATTGGCAGGAAGATCTTGATCCAGAAACTGGGTAATTCATCTTTTAAGGGAACTGAGTTTTCTTGTTTTCAGAGACCACAGAAAATTTGGGATTACAGCCTGGGGAGGGAAGGTACCAGTTATAAGATGTGATTTAGCAAAATTAAGAAGATGGATAGTGTCATGGGGAAAGAGAGCAGGGCAGTAGAATGAGAATTGTGAGTGGGTATTTTTTGGTGGACAGGGGACATAGCTAATGGGAGAATTGTTTTTGCTCCATTATAAAGATCTGTGATAGGTTTTGTTGAATTTATTTTCTCAGTGGGTGTGGGAAGAGCATATGAGATAGAATTCAGAAGACATAAAAAAATAAAACTGCAAAAAAACTCCCAAGGATATATGGGAGTTTTATTCTTATCATTGACTTTCTTGGGGGTAGATGTTTTGAATCAAAGAATATGGATATTTTAGTGACTTTATTCGCATAATTCCAAATTACTTTCTCAGATGACTATATGGATTCACAACTTTGCTAACAATGCATTCATGTGTGTCTTCCCACAATGCCTTCAAACTTGATTGATTTTTTCTTCTTCTGTCATCTTTGCCAATTTATTGCAGTAAAACCTCAGGGTTTTAAAATATTTTTATTTTCTTAGTATTAGTGATTTGGAGCATTTTAATTAACATTTTTTAGCTTTTCTTTTGGAACTCTTTGTTCTTATCCTTTGGCCATTTATCTATTATTTGATGGTTGTTAGTCTTAAGAATATTTGTTATATTTACTCTTAAAATACATTTGTTTGATAATTCTTCACCCTAAGCCTCATTTGACGGTTGCTAACTAAAATAACCTTTTTGATAACCTGCTTTTCTCCTAATGGGAGGCTTCGGATGTGAAGCATTTTGTAAATTTTAAAGTGTTCTACAAATATTATGATGATGATAATGCTCATATATACTGCTTCATTGCTTCTCTCTATGTTCTTGTGATAGATGAAGAACCCAAGTTTGTTTTTCTGTAGCTTCTTGCTGGGGCATCTCTTTATATAATTTTGCTCTCATTAAAAAAAAAATGCTTACCTTTTGTCTTAGAACTATACTGTGTATGGGTTCCAAGTCAGAAGAGTAGTAAGAACTTGTTGAGGGTCACATAGCTTGGAGGTATCTGGGGCCAGATTTGATCCGAAGACTTCACATCTTTGGATCTAGCTCTTAATCCACTGAGCCACCCTTGGTCTCTCATTCCTGCTATAAAACTGTCTTCCTCTCCTCTCCCCATCATTCAGGTATTTCACTGTAGGTTTTTCAAAGTCTCTTTTCTTGCATATGAAAATGCTTACATTAACCAGTCTGATTACTGAAAATTCACATAATTCTTCTGGATATGTGGTATAGTTGGAAGTATGCCTAATTTTTGTATTAGATGGAATAACAATGAATTCTGGCTTTGCCATATAATCTGAGTGACTTTTGCACAAGTCAATGAGTTTTCTGCTTCTGGGTTTCCCCACTGGAAAGAAGAAGGAATTGGAATAGATTTTTGCTACGCTTCCTTTTAGCTCTAAAACCTATAATCCTATAATTCCACTGCAGTGATCCATGATGGCACAGAGATAATCCTGGATTCTGGAAGGTGTTACCCAAAGAACACAGGTCTACCAAGTTGGAAATCAATTTATTGGGCATTAAGTATTTATTAAACAGTTACTGTGAGTAAGACACTGTGCTAAGGTCTGTGGATATGAAGAAAGACTGAAACAATTCCTGCCATCAAAGAACATTTTTTTTTATAGAAGTGGTAACATGTAATAACTGTGTATATGCAACTGTACAATAGCTGTGTATGAGACATATACAGAATAGAAAGTAGATAACCTTAACAGCTCAACTAGTTGGGTAGTGGGATGGGGCCAAAGAAAGCCTCTTGCAGAAGGTGGCCTCTGAGATCAATCTGGAAAGAAATCTTGAGTGTCAAGAGTTGTGAGAGAGGAAGAGAAGCTTTTCAGAAAGGGGGAAGAGGCTTTAAGTTTAATTTTCATTTTATAGCTTCATGAATTTAGGCTATGTTCATAAAGGAAGAGAATAGAGAACTAAGATGATTTTTTTTTGCATGTTCTTTCCCCTGGTCAGACTATCTCTAACGTATCATTTATAAGTCGCAGAGCCAAGACTGGAAATCGCATCGACAAACTGATGGCAAGGATGGTGAGGATAATTTTTTTGAAGCCCCTCAAATTTTTTTTTGAGAATTTTATTAATTAATTTGTTTGTTGGTTATACTAAAATTCCCAGATTTTACTCCCCATTTCCCCCTCCATGCCCTAGAGAAGGTATTATTTGCACGACCAAAATATATATGTAAACTATGTCTTTCATGTTTCTATTTATCAGTTCTTTCTCTGGAGGTGAATATTATAAATGATTGTTCAAACATTAATTTTATAGCTGTATATATTATCATTTTACTTTCACTTTTCACAATAATATACAGGTTTTCCATAATTTTTTGATATTAATCCGCTTATCATTTCTTAAGGCATAGTAGTATTCCAACATAATGAAGGGTTGCAACTTGTTTAGCCATTCCTCAACTCATAAGCATCCTTTCAATTTTCAGTTTTTTGACACCACGAAGAGAGCTGCTATAAATAGTTTAGAACGTATAGGTTCTTTTTTCCCCCTCTGATATCTTTGGGAAATGGACCCAACTGTATTATTGCTTGGTCTAAGGGTATATACAGTTTTATAACTCTCTGGGCTTAATTCCAGATTGCATTTCAAAATGGTTATATAAGTTCCCAGTTCCACCAACAGTGTATTAGTATCTCCATTTGCCATAAGAAATGGTGAGGATCTTGGAAGTTATGCCATATGAGGATGGATGAGGAATTTGTGGATCATTAATTTGTAGAAAATGAGACTAAGGGACAATGTATGACAGCTTTTTAAAATATTTGAAGTAATGTCTTGTAAGAAAAAAAGATTTGATTTGCTCTACTTGGCCTTGGAGGACAGAAAGAGGAGCAATACCTGGATGTAGCTAAAAGAATGATTCTAGCTGAATTTTGGGGAAGATTGCCTTATTGTAGGAGCTATCCCAAAGTAGAATTAGCTAGAATTCCAATTGTGATTCTATCTGAAACATACTGTAAAGGATCAGGATAATAATTGTAAACAAAATAAATTGAATATTGTGGAGTTATTGGGAATTAAGAAGAACATTTACATGAAAAATAAAGTATTCGTGGTACTTATTTTTTCTTTTGTCTTATTTCAAGCCTAGTAATTTTCTCTAGATCTGATATGACATGATTGGATTCCATGGCCATAATAAACAACGTGACCCAGTTAATCTTTACAGGACTCTTTCAGGATCAAGAAGTACAGAGAGGATGCTTTGTAGTTTTTCTGCCGATGTACATAGCCACAATGTTGGGCAATGGCCTCATCATCTTGACTGTCAACATGAGCAAGACTCTGAACTCCCCCATGTACTTCTTCCTCAGCCATCTGTCCCTAATAGAGATCTGTTACTCTTCTACAGTCGTTCCTAAATTAATTTCTGGCTTATTAGCTGAGAACAATACCATCTCTTTGGATGGCTGCATCACCCAGATCTTCTTTTTCCACTTCTTTGGAGTTGCTGAGATCCTCCTGCTCACGGTGATGGCCTATGATCGATATGTGGCCATCTGTAAACCTCTCCATTACATGACTATCATGAGCCGTCCTGTGTGTCGTGTGCTGGTGTTTAGTTGCTGGATGGCTGGCATTTTTCATTCTGTGATTCAGATTCTCATTACGGTTCGGTTGCCCTTCTGTGGTCCCAATGTGATTGATCACTATTTCTGTGACCTCAATCCATTGTTCAAGCTTGCTTGCACTGATACTTTTGTGGAAGGGGTTATCGTGTTTGCCAATAGTGGTCTAATCACTTTATTCTTCTTCCTCCTCTTGATTTTTTCTTATGTTGTTATCTTGGTTCACTTGAGAAACCAGTCAGCAGAGGGGAGACGTAAGGCCCTCTCAACTTGTGGCTCTCACATTACTGTTGTTCTCTTATTCTTTGTTCCTGCCACTTTTCTCTACTTGAGACCCTCTTCTACTTATGCTGAAGATAAACTTCTGTCTGTGTTCTATACAGTGCTTACTCCAATGTTGAACCCAGTCATCTATACCTTGAGAAATACTGAAGTGAAGAATGCTATGAGGAGGTTGTGGGGAAAAAAATGAAATCTGGAGGGGGGGAATGAAAATGGATTTGTCAAGACAATGAACACTGACTTTTGGGGGTAGTGGTTATATATGTATATATTACACATACATATATACATAAATACTTATGAATTTGATTTAGGAAAGGATATAGAAACAAAATTAAACATGAGGAAGGGAGTGGTATGCTTGCAATGGAATGATCTGGGGAAGAATTGTTTAGGGAAAAGTGTGATGGATTTAAAATTTAAAGATGTCTTTTATCCATTTCCTCATCTGAAAAATAAGTACATAAAGCTAGATAATCTCTAAAGTCCCTTCAGCTTTTCTACTACGTCATACACTATCCCAGGTGCTGAGAATGCAATGACAAAAATCACACAGCTTTATGTTTTCAAGGGGTTTACATTCCACTTTTTCAAGACATAGAATCATAGGATTATAGATCTGGAGCTAGAAGGATATCAGAAACCACAGAATCCAACCTTTTCATTTTACAAATCAGGAAACTGAGTCTTTGGAAGGATAAGTAGGTTTTTGAAGATTTCAAAATCAGTTGTGTCAAAAGTAAGATATAAACCATGACCTTCTGATCCCAGAGCCATGATTACAAATAGATGAATCTAGTATTTAGAAAAAACTAAATACAGAGGTATTTGGGTAGAGTCACTAATAATTGAGAATGAAGATAGTAGGATCCTCCTTGAGCTGTACCTTTTGATCTAGGCTGGTCTTACAAGTAGGTGAAGAAATAACATGTAAGGTGATGTAGTTTAAGAGATATCAAGCATACCTCCCTGCCCCAAAGTGTACCCCTTGATACTCTGATCCTGAATCCTAGAATTCTTTCTTGAGGACTTTATTAGAAGAGTTGGTCCCTCTTTCTGAGGGTTAAGGGCCTTTCAGTTCCTTAGTAGTGAATACCAAAAAACCAACGTCAACAAATCAACTTGTAATCCTACAAGTCTTGTTGCCTTGTGGTGGTTTCAATCCCCAATACAGCTATGATGCCTTAGTGTGTGATATAAATGCTAGATGTTATTTTTATTGTTATTATTATAGATTCTGCCCTTAAACATAATATTCTATCTCCTGGTGTTGGTCTTTTTGTCTTGTTGTTTCCTAGGCCTGGATTTCTTTCTCCGTTCACCTGGGTTTCTTAGCTTTCCTGGTTCCCTTTGTGACTTAGCTCATATTTCATCTTCATGAGATCTGTCTCAGATCCCATAGCTGCTGGGGACTTCTGCTCTGAGACCACCTTCCCTATATACTGAATAGATCTTATCTGTATGGTTTTTTGTATGTTGTTTTCACTATTAGAAGGTAAACATCTTTAGGACACAGACTGTACTTTTATCTTCTTTTGTATTACCAATGATAGTGCTTAGTGCAGAACCTGTCACATAGGAAGCACAAAATAAATAGTTTGTGGACATAATTATTGTAGATTTTATAGTTTTCCTTGACATATTCAAGGTCTGTGTTGCTCATGTAACTTATTTGTATTTCTACACCTATTGTCTAAATCTGACTTGAGGAGAGACATGAATAGTTCTCTCTAGAATCTTGCCTACCTCTCTCCATGGGAGACTTGGATTTCTGACTGAAGAGAAACAGGAGATTTGGGCTACTAGGTTAATTGCTTTCTTCAGAGAGGGTGTACAAAACAAGAATTATATTTCTTTGTTTCTCAAAATGATAGTAATCTGTGGGAAATGATTCAAGTTTCCATTCTAAGACTTTACTTTCTACCAGATGGTAGCTACACAAAAGACCTTCAGAAACAATGACTAGTAAGAAAATCTATTTATCTAAGTAAATAGCAAATGGGATTCTGGGAAATTATACAAGTTAGAATATATTAAAGAATAGGCAGAAGGAACGAACTCCCCCACTATGAGCAAAATGATTCACCAAGAAGATTTCTGAAAATCTCTAGCTTGGCAAATTGGAAATCAGGACCTATTGAGATGCTGGCTGCTTTCCATGTTTTCCACTTCCTAAAGTCTTCTTTTTCTCTTTCCCCAAGTTCTCTTTGAAAAGGGTTTTGAACCTTCAAGCTTGAAGAAGCAAAAGTTCTGCCTTCTCCAAATCTCTCTAGCCAACTCAGATCTTAACCCAGGTGTGGAATATTTGTCCAACAATTAGAATAGTTTTCTGCAAAAGTACTAGGACAGAGCCCTGGGTTACAGATGGAGAAAGAGAGGCAGAGGAAAGAACAGAGTGTTTGAATTCTAAATTAAAGAATTATAGGGGATGACTCCCTGTTGGCCTATTTGCCATTCCTTATATTTTATGTTCTGTCTCTGTATCTGGGTACCAGGTGACAGTCATGCCTAGAATGCCTTTCCTCCATATATCTGCCACTAGTAAACCATACATCTAAGGTCCTGTTGGTGAACCTATGGCACATATGCTGGAGAAGGGAGCTTTCTTCCCCCTCTTCATGGGTATTTGAGAACATTTCTCTCATCACCCACCCCTCTGCCCAGCAACCCAACGGAAGCACTTCCTCCCTCCCCTGACTTGGGTCAAGGTGCAGCTCCCATGGGGCATGAGGGGGGCAGTTTGAGCACTCAGGTTCACCACCACTGATCTAAGGTCTCAGTTCAGGTTCCAAAACCTGTGCTTTTCCTGAATCTCTTTATTGTTAATGTTACCCAGCCCATGTTGCTGTGTAAAGCAGTTTGAGTAAGAAGCATTGTATTATTATTGCTTACATTTAAATAAATTGCTTAACTAGTAATTTAATGTTTTGTCAAGCCTAGGAATTTGACGATTTTATTATATAGTGAAAGTAACTCATCAGGAAAAATTTCTTTAGTTAATTCAATAGATAATATTTAATAACATTGGGGTAAATTCTCAGAGTCAATTTTTTAATTAATGAGAAAGTGGCTGCCACTTAGGAACTTATAAGTAAATATTCAACTATATCTCTAGATTATTTAAAATTTAAGATGATGAAAATGAATGTGGTAATAGTAGGCTGAGGATTCACCAAGCCACATAGGCTATCCTATGAATGTTGACAATTCTAAAACCCCATTATACTAGCTTACATTGTAGCCTCTAGAGTTGAGAATGTTGGCATTATATTGGAGAATCTCTATAAGCTTGAGTGAGGTCTCTCAAGAAGAGGATTAAGTCTTGTTATTAGGTTGAGTATTTGAAAGAAAAGAGAATGTTAAATGGGAAAGAGTCTTAGAGCAATGAGTTTGGGATTCTGAAACTGGAGGAGCTTTGTAATGAATGATTTAAATTGTGGAAGAGACCTGGGAAAAAGATTTTGCCTCATTTTACAACAGATGAGAAAACTCTAGACCAATTCTCTTTGCACTGTTGCCTCAGAGTTACACAAGAAATACCAAAATTGTAACAGGTTTTCAGGTATGATTCCCTGCTATTCACTGTCCTAAGATTCCTTCTTCTCAGCCTCACCATGTTTTCTAGTGTAAGGGGGCTCTAGAGCTGACTAGAATTCTTGGATTTGTAGTTTATGAAGTTTATAACTTTCCATCAGCTCTGAGAGTGCTTTGTTCTATTGTTATCTTTGAGTCAGAAGGTAGACTTGAGGTAGGACATTTAGTGGGTGAGAGGGAAGACTGAGAGGAAGGAATGGGGACTCTGAGTTGAGCAGCCACAATAATAGAGGAGTCAGTGTCACCATTCTTAGCAAGGACTTAAACTTAATTAGAAAGAGCCAGTCCCAGAGAGGCAACAAGTGAGAGGAGATACTAGAAGGAGAAATGAGTTTCAAAAGAGGAAGAAGAAATCAAGGTAGGCCTTTGGACTCTTGTAAGTAAGAGTGAAGCTGCCAGTTTTCTTACCACTTCAAGGAATCTGGGAAATTCTAAAAGGTCTACCTTTCTCCTCCTTTGCCCTTCTTTCCCCTTTCCTGTAACAGTAGCAGTAATATATTTCACTTGCTTCTTTTGTCTTAGTATTTCCTGAATCTTAATTTTTCCTCCAGTATATAGAAATCAGGAATGATCTGTAAATAAACAAAATTTAAATTAAGGCCAAGAGGAAAATATTGTTAGGGATTTTCCCAAGAGTGGCCTCTGACCAATTATAATAATATTACTAACTTTTTATCGACTCAAAAGTCCATAAAATTTCAGAGAAAGGGGCCACATGGACCTGCATGCCATTTTATTTCTTCTAGACTAAAAGCAAGCTAATTGTTGCAACATGATCTGACTCCTTAAATCACCAGAGAGGAAGGAGTAGAGAGGATCTGGTACTGGTTGGTCAACTCTGCCTTCCACAGAGATACCCAGCAGTGGTCCATTAGAAATGGGCAAATACTCAGACCACTAAATAAATAGCTGAAAGGGGCATTCAGCCTTTCCCCAAATCATTATTTCTTTGGCACAGTTCTGTCCTAAGGGAGCTGAGGAAGACCTCAGGGAATTTGATCTCCTGCTCTTAGCTGCTGACTTAGGTATTTTATAAGGTTAGGGCACCGCAGAATTAAAATCATCCAGCTGAAATAAATCTCTGTTGGATTGTCTCATGTCAAAGGATATGAGCAGCTCTGAATTGTTGCCTGTTGTAATTTCATCTTCTTTCTAGGGGATGGAACAAAGTGATTGGCCAGGCAATTTTGAATCAGGCTCTACTCTGCCAGCAGGAAATACTTTGCTTGTTTTCAGAGATCATGGATTATTTTATAATTTGGTGCAGGTAGGAATGAAGGGAAATCATAAACTGTGAGTTAGCAATAAAAATAGCAAAGTTGATGCCATGGGAGAGGTAAGATCATGTAGCGGGAAGACCATTGGACTGAGAGACAGGCTTTATATGTTTGTTGACACTAAAGGGTTGGATGGCCTTGAGCAAGTCTCTTCTTTCTGAGTCGCATTTTGTCTCTTTGGCCAGATAAAAAATCTGGACTAGGTGATCTCTAAGGACCTTTAGAGTTCTAACTTAATGTTTATTTTATAGGTGCCTTCAGGCACTGAATTGGTATTTTATGGTCCATATTTTATTCTCTTTTGCTGGATCTTCATTCAGGTCCTGACCATTATCCATAGGTTTTTCCCAAGGCTTTGCCTGCCATCCTCTTCTTATTTTCCTCTCTATATGGAAAATATTCAGTAATCTCATCAGCTGGACTGGGTTAATTTAATCTCTACACATATGATTCCCATATTTATATACCTAGCCCTACCGGCTTTTCAGATTTCCAGTTTTTTACCACTTCTTTAGAGTAACCCTTTTTCCTCTGTCATTGTCACTTCCCTGGTGCAGGTCCTCAATGCACCAGGTTTACACTATTATAATAACTTTTTGGCTGGTCATCCTGCAACAAGTTTCTCCATATTCCGGTCCACCCTCCTTTCAGCTATCAAACCAATCTTCCCAAAGTGGGAGACCTATCAGCCCTTCACCTCTGGCTCAATAAATGTCTATAGGCCTCTCTTATCTCCAGGATCAAATATGAAATCTGCTGCTTGTCATTTAATGGCCACAATAACTTCACTGTTTATATTTTCAATCATCTTACATCTCATTCCCTTTGTTGTCGCCATTGATACAATGATAAAAATGATACAATATCAGCCTCCTTGCTGTTCCTCAAACAAGACACTCTATTTCTCAACTGTGGGCATTTTCACTGACTGTCCCCCATGATTAGTATTCTCTTCTTTCTCATTTCCATGTCTTGGCTTCCTTCAAATCTCATAAAATTTCATCTTTTTCAAGAAGTTCTCTTAATCCCTTTTTTTAGTACCTTCCCTCTGTGGTTTTCTCTAGTTTTTCCTGGATATAGCTCATTTATACATAGTTGTTTTCATTCTATTTTCAGAGTTAAACTGTGAGATCCCTGCAATTTAGAACTTTTTCTTTTGGCCTTTCTTTGTGTCTGCAGAATTTAATTCAATGTCTGCTGTACATTGCTTTTGAAAATTTGCGTTTGTTTTATTTTCTGATATAAGGTTCAATTATGCATCTAAAAGGGCATGAGAATCATGGTATGTGCTGCATGTTCAGGAAAGCATAGGGGAACCAACCTCCTCAGAGCGCAGTTTAATATTAAAAGCCACAGATGGATGTCATCCCACAGACTAAGCCAGGCCCCCAAAGTACCTTAGTCATAACCATTATGATTTCTGCCATCTTCAAGAAGGCACTTTCCATTCTATAGCAGAAAACATAAAACCTAAAGTCAACATTGTCCCCGGGACCAGTTATGTTCCTCACTCAAGCAGAAATTCCAAGTGCTGCAGGCCATTATTTATCCCAATTTTCCATATAATATGGTCTAAGAAATATTTTGAAACACCTTACCTAGGAACCATATAAAACAAGGAGAGGAGTAAAGGTAGATACATTAAAGTCTAACACCAAGAATTTAAAGGTTAGTCTAGTCTTTAACTGCAAGATTACTGAGGGAGACAGGGAAAGGAGAGTATTATGCACATTTAATACTGAAGTTCTTAAGATATTTTTTGATTCCTGTGATTTTTTTCTGATGCTGATTCAAGTTTATAAACTGTATATAGCACATGAAATTTTATATTGCAAAAGTAACGAGCCAGTACACGCACACTTTTGAATTTCATGATGTACAAAAAATGTTTAGAATTTCCAACTGTAACAAGAGAAAGTCTGATATTCAAAGTGCAAGTTCTGTGTGTTCAGATATCATACTTTGCCCTCTGCACCTACAATGTCACTCTCCATATTGTTTCTAAGAATCATCAAAGATAGGAAGTACTATATTAGGATGGTTAGTTCCCTAAGACTACTTAATGAGGCATTTGCAAGTTTTTTGTTATATTGCTAGTTTCCAGGGCTTTAGCCCCAATCATGAGCAAATCTGCGTCCTCCCCACAAATACTCAAAAGACAAAGTCAACTCTATTTCCATAAAATCATTTTCTGGTAAGTGGTAGTAGGGGAGTGAGAAGGGGAGCATAAAAACAATAGTGTAACTTCAGAGGTATACTCTTCTATTTGTGCCTCTGAAATGGATTTTAATCTTATCTTAATTTGTCACCACTATAAAAAAATACTGATGATCAAGATTGAAACCTGAAGTTGTTTAACCATATAACTGCCAAGATTATTGAAGTTGAAAAAGGAGATTAGAGAAAGGAAATGATGTCAGTGAATCCTTCATCAATTTTCTGTCTCCATTTCAAATGACCACTTCAGACTTTTCAAGGATACATACACATTTCCAAAACCAGGGTACTTGGTCAAATACATCAATACACCAGTTGCACATTGTCCATCTCGCTGTACACAAAAGCTGCAATTGTAGATTCCATGACAAGGGGGGAAATGTCAATTTGGGTCCAGTAATGCTATCTTGACCTCTTCACCATGTTGATTGCAAAGATGTTGGCCACAGAACTCCGGCCACAGAAACTACAAAACATTCTGGGTTTCTACAGTTGGTTTTGGTGTCAAGAGTTTTCTGGTGATGCTGGTGGCAGGTGGAACCTAATGAACAGTTGTAGATCTTGTCCCAGGAGGAGAGGCAGATGTTTTCCAGTTCTTCCTCTGTAATCTTTTCCACTGGATGAACAATATGAGGAAGGGTCATGGTACCTGGGTGATGACTTCTAGGTGTGCCATCATCATCCCTTGATGGTCTTCCTTTTTCTCACCAACATATACTTGTCCTCGAAATCTATATTACCATCTAAGTGCAGATCTGGGGGTCTTTCAATCAGAGACTTTGACCTGGTGTGTGGACGAATTCTTTCAGGGTTTCTTCTGGAGGGGTCTCTTGGGAAGGAGTGCCTTTGACCTGGCTTTGAAGGGCTACTACCTGGAAGTGATTTCCTTTCAGTAAATAATCCCTAGAAACTTTGTAATTCCAACATTAGTTTTGCAAGCATTGCCCTATTTTCCTTTATATTTAGTGCTGTCTTTTAAAAAAAAAAACTGGAACCTTTCTCATCTTCTGAGTCAGAGTCAGAATTGGAAATGGGGGCCTCTAAGGCTTTGGGTGAGGTTGCTTTCTGATTCCTTGCTTTTTTGGACCCTCAGGTTGGAATTTTTAGAGCTACTTGCAAAGAACCAGAATGTATCATTTGATTCTGAGTCCTCCTGCCTTCATCATCAGAATCCAATTTCATTCCATCTTGTATCTTGCTTTCTGAGAAGCCTCAGAATGATTCATCATCAGAGTTAGCATAAAATTAGTGGCCATTTCTTTAGTGATATCTGACCTGAATTTGGGTTTCTTTAAAATTCCACAATTCCCTCTTAGGTCTTGAGCTTCACTTTCTGGAAAGCTGCATAAAGATTCATTATCAGTGTGAAGATGGGATTAATTCTCCCCTGTCTACTTTTAGATTTAATCACCAGAAGCATATACACTGCCACTTTATGCTTAAGTGGGGGGAGGTCTGCAACCCATGTGTTAAAGTGGGACATAACTCAAAAATGACTGACTGCCCCCTGGGCAGCCCTAAGAAAATTAAAAAACTACAATTGGTCCCCATAAAGTGGGGGGAAGGCACAGGAAGTGATGAAAAGAAGGGTCTTTAAAAGCAGTTGCAACTTCCTGTGAGTGGCATTGTTGGAGCTCTTTTGAGATTGTGAAGGCTGATGGGGGATCATTTTGTGAGACTGCTCTTTACTTTGGATTGGTGAGTGGAAAAAGCTGACCTTCCTTTCCTGACTTCTGGAGAGATTAATACCACATAGGCCTCCCTCTTGGAGGCTGTGTGGGTGATACCTAATTTACCTCTGGGCCCTCTGGTTGGGCTTCTGGAGCCCTGCTGGAGCGAAGCCAGGCACTGGAGCAGATATTGAGCTTGTTAAGCTAGATTTTTTACTCTACCCTCTTTCTCATTTCTCTACCTTACTCTTTCCCTCTATTTTGTAAGTAAAAAACTGATAAAAAGTCATTTTTACTTGAGATATATTAATTTCTGTGACCACATTCTCTTATATCTAGTCCAACTTTAATTTTTTAAACTTTTACATCAGAGTCCTCATTAAAAACATTTGCCAGTTCTCCTCTCTTCAATTTTTGTATTTAGAGTACAGAAAAAATGCCATTTAAAATACACAAGGTAAGGTAAAAAGATTGTGAATAATGATGAGACCACACATTTCTAACATTTACTGACATTTAAGTTCATATAGAAGTTGTGTATACTGCATTTGACACTTGGGCTGGAACCAATTCTCATATTTTATACACAATGATAACCTACAATAGGGCAAATCTGAATAATCAAACCACTTCATGGGATGCATTATTTATACTAATTGGCACCTATCTGCATTCACACCATAGTCATTGTCTTCCTTTTTTCCATTTCCTTTTTTTAAAAGCATTTGATAGGTAGCTAACCTGGATTTGTAACTTTTATTGTTGCATTATGTCATGTTGCTTTCCAAGAGTTTGAACCAATTTAGAACTCTGACATCAGTGGAAGTGTGGCTGTTAAAAACAAACAAACCCTTCCACCTTAGCAGTAAAACGAGACAGTTGGACTCGGTGGTGTCTATAGTTCCTTCTGGCACTAGATTTATGATACTATAATTCAGGCAGTTACACTTTATTTCTCAAAGCTCATCTTTCTAATATTCTGTTCTAATTTCTAACATCTCGTTTATCTTTCTGTTTGGCACATCATATTTCTTTAGTAGATCACTGAAGTCTCACATTGATGATACTTTTTTCTCTAAATCCAGTTGCTATATTTTTGGATGTCCATGTGTTTATTCAGTTTATCATGGTGGAAAGAGTGTTGGATCTTTAGTCAAGAGATGCTTGGATTTCAGTTTTATCTCTAGAACCGACTAGCTATGTGACTTCTCTGAGCCTCAGTATATTCATAGATCTCATTCTTTGGA
Source organism: Gracilinanus agilis (assembly GCF_016433145.1). NCBI lineage: Eukaryota > Metazoa > Chordata > Mammalia > Didelphimorphia > Didelphidae > Gracilinanus > Gracilinanus agilis. Next base: position 272,947,882 of record NC_058135.1, read on the forward strand.
TTCAAGTCATGAATCCTGATTGATTAATATATTAAATAGACATTAAAACTTGAAGCACTTAGGAGTGAATTACATCTATAAGTTGAGAATCAAGTAAGATAATGCATGTAATACATTTTGTAGACTTTAAAGTTCTAAATAAAGTCAGTTTTCATAATAACTGTGAGTATTATTGGTATACTTTTTATTTTCAGTGGTCTTTTTATTTATTTATTTTTATCCTCCTGGTTTCTTTAAACATAACAAAAGGCCAAAGCTTTTCTCTTTTATTATTTCCTGATTTAAATTCATTTTTTATAGTATAATAATTATATTTTAATTAATGGATTTAGCATATGTTGGGCAATGACCTCATCATCTTGACTATCAATACAAGAGTCTGAGCTCCCCCATATACCTCTTCTTCAGCCACCTGTCCTTAGTAGAAATTTGTTACTTCTCTACTACTGTTCCTAAATTTATTTCTGGCTTATTGATTTTGGATCTTTGGATGGCTGCATGATCTAGATCTTTTTTTTCCCATTGCTTTGGAGTTTCTGAGTTCCTTCTGCTCACAGTGATGGCCTTTGACCAGTATGTGGCCATCTGTAAACCCCTCTATTACATGACCATCATGAGCTGTCCTGTGTGTTTTGTGTTGGTGTTTAGTTCCTAGGTAGGGGGTATGTTTCACTCTGTGATTTAGATTCTCATCATTGTCCAATTGACCTTCTGTGGTCCTCATGTGATTGAATACTATTTCTGTGACCTCCATCCCTTGTTTAAGCTTACCTGTACTGATACTTTTGTGGAAGGAATTATTGTGTTTGCCAATAGCAGTTTATTCTCTGTGATGTTCTTTCTCTTCTTGATTTCTTCTTATGTTGTCATACTGATTCACTTGAGAAGCCAGTCAGCAGAAGGGAGTTGCAAGTCTCTGTGAAGATAGAATTAATTCTCCCTTTGTCTATTTTTAGCTAATCAAATCAAGAACTTAAAGTGCCCCTACTTAGCACTGGTAGGTCACTAGGTAGGAGAGTTCACAAATCACTTACTAGCTCACGTATCTAAAGGCCACAACCACTGCCCTCCCCTGGGCAGTGTTGTGAGGAAGATTAGATTAGAGTAGTTATTGACTAGGTATTAAGTACATAGCAGGAAGGAGCTGGAGCTGGGAATTCCAGGATGGAATGAGGGAGGAGGAAGTGTGCCTGTGCCCTGAGTGAGGACTCCATTAGTGGTGGGCAAAAACTGTTGCCAGCCTGGGAGACCTCAGAGCAAAGGACACCCTGCTTCCTGATTTTTCCCCTGGGATCCTGAGTGGTGGCATCTAGCAAAAGGAAAGAAGATCAAGAATCCTGTGCCAGGGAAGAGGTGAAGTTGGAGATCTGGTGTACAGTGCTTCAAGCAAAACCCTCACAACCTAGTACCTGAGACCACTTTGACTCCTGGCATCCAGAGATCATCAGTGGATTGCAGTGAAAATCCCAAAGCCACAAAGGCCCTAGCTGTACTCCAGCCTGGCAGGTTCCAGGTCTGAGGCAGTTACCCAGAGACTCCATTTATAGCTCCTTGGGCCCTGTTAGTTTAGATCACTCAGATAAGAGTAGAATAAGTCCTCTCATTGCCCTGTGGTTTTATCCTTTAGATTTTAAGTATAGAAATCCCTTTCCCACCTTTTAGTCAAACATAATTAAAGCCGTTAGGTCTCTTTTACCTTGTCAGCCTGTTTTAAGACTCTGGCCTAGTGGAAGCTGAGTGACAGTTAAGATCAACTGCCATTCCTGTGGGAATCCAGTAAACTCTGGTCTTTCATCCTGGTCCAGTCTCTCATAAATCCTAGAGTGTGTTCCCACAAACCACTTAGTTTATTTAAAATATCCCTGGTGACCCCATTACCTTACTTATATTTTCTACAGCAGTGCTAGGTAAATTGGGAGGTTGTGATTGGTTCTTGTGAAGAGGGGGAGAGACAGGAAGTGACTTACAGATAATTACTTTAAAAAGCCCAGTCTGGGCATTCAGCCTCTCTCTTTGCATTGGTGAGTGGGGCTGGAGAAACTCTCTTGTTCTTCCTTGACTCTTCCCTTGTATTCTGTATCAGTGAGTAGAGCTGTAGAGACACACTTTTCCTTGGAGTCATTCTGTGTTGGTGGAACTCTGGTGAAGACATCACTGGGACTTTTGGCTGGGGACTATTGGAAAATCCACTTGGATATTGGGACTTGGGGAGGCCCTTGCCAGGGGCTGAGCTAGACTTCACCAGAGCAGCACTTAGGGCTGGTAGGCTAGACCAGGCTTTGTCTCCTTCCTATATTTCCCAATTTCAATATCTCTACCTTATTGTAAATAAAAGCTGCTAATAGTCATTTTGACTTAGGGGCTAATGTTTTATAATTGGTGACCACAATATTATTTTATAATTCTCATATTGAGTCAAAACCTTAAATTTAATTGTTACAGCTTTCTCCACTTGTGCCTCCCACATCACTGTTGTTCTCTTATTCTTTGGTAGTCTTCAGTCTGGGAACAAGTCCAATGAGTGATAACAAAGAACATGGAGGCAGGCTTAGGAATAGAACAAGAATAAGGAGGTCCCCATCGAAGGACTCAGTAGCTTTCTTATCTTCTAAAGAAGATGGACAATATGAACTTATCTCACTGTTCCAAGTCTAGTCATGAGTCTGATAAGATGAATTCGACAGGAGGAAGAGAGGGAAGTGGGCGAAAGTCTTCTGTGATTAGAAAATCTTATAAATTGGTTTTTTGAATTCAATTCATTGGCGTCTCTGTGAAACCAAACCTAGTTATGTCCCCTTCTGCGAAAGGTACAATAAAGTCTATCTTATACGTTAGCTTTCTGACTTTAAGATTATGTATTCATTGAGGAGGAGGGGTCCATTGTTTGTGACCTCCTTTCCACACAGTTGGGAGCTATCAGAGAACTTGTAATGGTAAGAAACATTCAGTTTTCCCCTTTCGGTGAGGCTTTAGACTTGTCAGCTAAGATTTTTTGGCTGCCTGTCAAAAGAAAAGGTATGTGAGTTTCTTGCTAGTTTTCAAGCCTAGAAGAGAGTTCAGAGGCAAAAGTAAAAGGCAATGAAGAATTTCGAAATTCAGAATTCAACAGGATTTGTAAGTATAATCAGGCCAACAAAGAGGGGGAGAGAAGTTTTGGCTCTGAAAAAGCATCTTTATGCAAGAGATTCACAGGAGTAAGATAGAGCAGGACTGAGTCTTTTTGATCAAATAGCTTTAGGACTGTGTGTTGGTGAAGGTTCTTAAGTTTGAGTGTCCAAACTGCAACATCAAGCTGTCTGTCAGCCCCCTTCTTTACTCCACAGAGCAGAGGGAAGAAGTGGTTACTTTGGGTGGCTGGACAGAGGGGTGGAACATTCAAAAATTTTCCTTGGACACTGGGAAGAGGGGGAAATAGAGGAGCTCCCCAAGTGCAGGCTCTGCACGCATGCCATGCCATCACCAATACTGCTCTAGGACATCTTAGGTTTATTGAAAGTTTGATGGAATTGAACAATTTTGACTAGGCATGGGGTATCTCCTCAGACAAAGGAAGTCTGGAGAATATACACCTAGCATTCCTGGATTGCTGGGCCACTCAGACAGAATCAGATGGGAAATGGACTGGGAACCCCATTTGTGCAGAGGATGAGGATTAATGAATCTGGAATAAACTTGGAGCTGCTTTGGGGCTAATGAACTGCTGACATGGGGGTGGCAGATATTTTCAGAATTATAGATATTTTGATCCTAGAGATAGATAAAGATTAAACATAGGGAAGATGGTCAGCAATAATCAAGGAAAAAGTGCAATGAAAAAAAATAAAAGGAGTTTATATTAATTTCCCAGAGACAGTCCTTTAGAGATTAGAGTACAATCCTGGGATATTTCACTCAGATATAAAAAATTCAATAGGGAGATATTTACAAAGTAATCTTGTCTTAGATGGGGAGGTTTCCTTCTTGATAAGAGTGCCATGGTTTGGCCAAGATTTGGTTCCACAGAGGGCAGATTTGTGAGGGATTAAATCTTTTTGTGAATGCAAAACACTTTTGGAATGAGGAAGAGTGTGCCTATGCTGCCTTCTGGCTGCCAGAGGTGGAAAAGTTTGTTTTAAAAAAGCAACAAAAAACAAGAGGAGAAGAAAATAGTGGAGCAGTAACCATTAAGGGAAGTATCAATGGGACAAGGGATTGGCTTTGTTAATGCTCCCTTGAGTGGTTCTGAAGTTAGAACCTTCAAGTGAGATGAAAAATTTCCAAAAAATGATCCAGAAGAGCAGGACCAGATCAGGCAAGCTTCTAAGAGAACTTGGGATAATGAGTATCTCATCCCAGGGAAGGCTGAGTTAGGGCTGAATAGAAATGCCTTCTTCAAGATCCTAATTGGGATTATAAGGATCCAGTCCAACAGGAAAATATAAGATATCTTAGGATAATTATTATTCAGGGCATAAGAACAGCTGTGTCTCAGAATCAGGAACTGAAGTTTTATGAAGCCAAACAGGAGAGAGATGAGACCTCCAATTATTTTTTTTAACTCTGGCCTAGATGTGACTAATCCCTGGTCAGATATTAGTAGAAAGCTCCAGAAAGTGGAAGATTGGGCAAATAAACCATTAGATAAACTCTTATAGCAAACCCAAGAGATATTGTGACAGTGAAAGAAAAAGTCCTGGCGGGAAGGACAGAGTAGTGATGGAATGATTCCCAGAAAGAAAGGATGGAACAATCAATTTTGAAGGTTTTCAGAGGCCACACATGTCTCTCTTATGTGCTAGCTGTGGAAAAGCAGGACACTTGGTAAAGAATTGTTCCAAACAAAAGAGAGCAGAAGATTCTGTCTTATAGAGACTAATGACCCAAGGAGTCTGAGGCTCTTTGATGACTTTCACCCAGAGCCCTAGATAACATTGAAAGCGGAGGATCAGGAAGTGGAGGTAGTCTTCCTGATAGATATGGATGCTGCTAGGTTGTCTTTTATTGTGCTAGCCCCAGGGGTTAAGCTTTGTAAAGTGAAATTTATGGTGACTGAGGTAAAAGGAGAACATTTTCCTGTCCCCATCACCCAATAAATAGTAGTGAAATATGAGCAAGAGAAAATATCAGGGAAATTATAATTTGCAGAGAAGGAATCTCCAGATCCCATAAGGTGGGACTCAGAGGGAGAAGAGAAATTCTTAGAACTTAAGAGAGCTTTTCAGTCTGACTCAAGGATACCAAAGTATAAAATCTTGTTATATAAAGATGACCTAGTTCTGACATCAGATTCTAATTTGAACCCTGAAAGGTTTCTGCGGTGAACTGGGAAGAAGTATCCAGAGGAAACAGAGTATGACTGCATGGAAGTAATAGATTGCCAGACTAGAGTGAGGGAGGATTTGCAAGAGTCTCCCCCACCTGTGGAAGTGAACCTGTTTATAGGTGAGTCCTCATGAGCCTTAGATAAAAAAGGAGAAACAGATACACTGTACTTTTTGGAAATAAGGCTGATCTATTGGATAGAGGCTGCCCTCCAGAGGCCTAGTCAGCACAGATATGTGAGTTATATGCACTTAACCAGGCTTTGAAGATGCCAGAAGAGAGAGGCCCAATTTCTAGCAAAGGGAAAGCATTAGCTCATGTGGAATTATTGAATCAAGTATTAACAGACTTGCTGAAGCCAAAAATGCTGAAAGAAGCCAGCCAAGTCACTGGTATAACAGTGATCAAAATTTTGCTTGAGCAACTTGTGCCAAGGTATGAGTTTATTGAGATTATTGATTCTTATAATGGGACCCATTTTACATCCAAGGTGTTGTAGGGATTAGCAAGAACTTTAGAAATTGACTGGGATTTTCATACCCCATGGTACCCTCCTTCTTTAGGGAAGGTAGAAAGAATGAATCAAGAACTTAAGAGGGAAGCTTACCAAGTTGATAATGGAAACTCAGGTACCTTGGGTCAAACATCTTTCTTTGGGCTTACTGAGGATAAGGATAAAGTCTTGAAGAGATATTAGGCTGTCCCCCTCTGCTGTTGAAATCTGAAGACACAACTGTGAGAACTGCTGAATGAGATTGGGCTTGTTACACTCAAATGAAAGGACCAAGTAGAACCCTCTTTTCCTGGAAACACTGCTGAGACAGGTTTTAAAGTTTATGTTAACTGTTCGATGTCTGTCTCCTGTAACTCTGTGTTGTCTTGTTGTTCACACAAGGGGAGGTTGGGAAGAAAACTCTATGTTATTGATGAAGTAACTCTGTCTCTCCTCTCCATCATTCCAGAATATGAGGGGTTTTTTGAAAGACAGGAGAATGAGTGAAGAGATTCAAAAAGGCACTTCTTTTTGTGTGTGTACATTTTGAGTTTCTTAAACTCTAAGATAGCTTAATTAAGCAAAAAGGGATTTTGCCCTCTGCTTTACAGAAGACAGAGGCAGAAAAAGATCTGTTAAACACTTCCTCCTTTATCCTCTGCTCTGGCCACAGAGAGGGAAGGTATAAGAAGAACAGAAAGAGATATTTGATCTCATTTGAATTTCTGAATAGTATTAATTTCAAGGTTGGAATATGTCATTATGTGGTTTTGGAAAATCATAGGTGATTTTGAAATATGCTTGTTTAACTGAGAGAAATGAATATAGAGGTGATTCAGAGTTTAACATTGTCTATCATATTGTTTATGAGATTACAGAAGGGTTTTGTTTTGTATCAATTTAGTAGTGAGAGAGTTGTTTGTTCCCTCTGAGATTTAAAGTAAACACAATGGTTAAAATGGTTTGAACTTTTGAACATATCAAGAATAGTTTGCATTTGAATAAAGTAAAATTGAGAACTGATTAATATATTATTTAATCAGTGTAATGAGTAGCCAGTCTGTTTGTCAGAAAGAGTTTACTTTAAGAAACAAATGAGAAGCAAACATAATAATGCTGACTATTTAATGAAGTGCAATGGTATTAGAAATTAGAAACAGTATTAGAAATTTAGTACCAGCTTTATAGAAGTAAGAGGTGATGAAGCACTAAGAATTTATGCTCACAAGTGAAAATGCTATGAACATTGGGAAAGAAAAAGTTTTAATTCTGTATATGTGAAATGGAACATGTATCAAGAGTTTGGAATACTGTTAAATAATTTTTGAAATATAAGTGTTCTATAGATTGCTACCAAAATTTGTACTTTGGACAAGAATAGTTTTGTTTGAATGTAAACACAAATCAAAATGCAATCCGTATCATGTGATTTTGTTTAATCACAAATGATTTATGAATTTGTACTGTTGACTAAATTAATGTCTGAGGTGAATTGGATGAAATAATGTACTAAAGATATAGTATGTAAATGATGTAATTTTTAAGAAGAATGATAATCTGGGCTCTTTTGAGCTACTAATTAGCAGGTAGAAATAATACCTGGTAGACTGAAGTTTATTTGAATAATGATGGTGAAAAGCAAGTAGAAGAAGGTAAGAGGAATATTGGATTAGAATATGATGGATATGAAAGTCTCAATGTAGTGTATGTGAAGTACAGAAAGTGAACAGAGTTCTATTGTACATTAAGCAGAAGCTTTGAAAGGAAAAAGAGTGAATGTTTTGAGACTAGCAAATTTAAGCAATTAATTATCTTATTTCCTCACTATTAAGAAGGAGGGGCAAACTCACATAGAACAGTTTTTATTATGATAGATTGATAAGAAAAAATAGTTGAAACTATCAATAATTTAATGAAAGTAGCAGGATATAAAAAGCAGGATGTAAATAGCAGGATGTAAAATAAACCCACATAAATTATCATTATTTCTATATATCACTGACAAAGTCTTTCAAGAAGAGATAGTAAGAGATAACTCATCTAAAATAACTTCAGATAGAATAAAATACTTAGGAGCATACCTGCAAAAACAAACCAAGAAACTACATGAACACAAAGTACTTTTTATGCAAATAAAGTCAGATTTACATAATTGGAGAAATATTGTCATGGGTTGATGGAGCCAATATAATTAACCTAATCTACTTATTTGATGACATTTCAATTAAATTACCAAAAATTTTTTTAAAGAAAAATTTCTTTTGGAAGATCAAGCAAAATTTCATTTGGAAGATCAAGAATTTAAAACAAATTAATGAAAAAATGTAAAGCAAGTAGGTCTAGCAGAATCATATTTCAATTTGTATTTTAAAGCAGTAATTATCAAAATTATGTGGTACTGGCTTAGAAACAGAAAAGTAGTAGGCAGTTAGGTGATTCAGTAGATTGAGAACCTAGGCTTAGAGATGAGAGGATGTATGTTCAAATCTGGTCTCAGACACTTCCTAGTTGTGTGACCCTGGGAAAATCATTTAACCCCAATTGTCTATCCCTTATCACTCTTCTGCCTTGGAAACAATACATAGTATTGATTTTAAGACAGAAGACAAGTGTTTAAAAAATAGAAAAGTAGATCAGCAGAACAGAATAGACATACAACAATCAGTTGGAATAGATTAAAGTAACTTTTCATTTGACAAAAGTAAAGATTCAAGATTCTGTGATAAGAATTCAGCATTTGGCAAAAATTATTAGAGAAACTGGAAAGCAATATGGCAGGAACTAGATATAGACAAATTTCTTAAATAATTTAAGATCAACATGGATCCATTATCTAGGTACAAATGGAGATATAAGCAAATAAGAAGAGCAAGGAACCTATTACCTATCAGATTGATGGATAGAAGAGGAATTTATGAATAAATAAGAGATAAAGAGCATTATAAGATGTAAAATAGATAATTTTGATTACATTAGATTGAAAAGTTTTTTGTACAAATGAAACTAATATAGCCAAAGTTAGAAGAAAAGCAATAATTTGGGAAAATATCTTAATAGACAATTTCTTAGAAAGAGGTCTCATATCTAAACTATACAGAGAAGTTTGTCAAATTTATAAGAATATGCACCATTCCTTAATTGACAAAAGTCAAAAGATATGAATGGATAGTTTTTGGAGGAAGAAATCAACATGAAAAAATGCTCTAAGGCATTATTGATGAGAGAAATGCAAATCAAAACAACTCTGAGATATCATCTCACACATAATAGATTAGCCAAAATAATAAAAGATCAAAATGAGAAATGTTGCTGTGGATATGGAAAAATGAGAACACTAATACACTGTTGGTGGAACTATGAACTGATTCAACCATTTTGGAGAGTAATCTGGAATTATGCCCAAAGACTTATAAAACTGTATACACTTGGAAAAAACGCAGACCTACTAAAGTAATCAGATAAAATGAAGTCTTTAATCAGCAAAGAGATAGGTCCAATACAATCAGCCACTATCACAGAACAAAGCACCAAAATACTACACAGAGTCAAAATCCTGGGGCTCTGGGGACAGTATCTCTGGGAGAATGCACTTCATGAGATGATTCTCCAAAGAAACAATAGAACATAGGAATCTTATATACCTTTTGGGGAACTCAAGGCATCAAATATACACTGACAGGCTGTAAGCAGGCTTGGGAAAGAGGCCATAGTCAGAGGCTGGGGTATCAGAGAGGTCTATTTACAATGGATACTAAAAGGATGCTTCCTGCACAGGTATTGGTCTTCTTGGGAATGGATCTCTGATACAATGGGGCAAACTTCTAAGACTAGAAGGGTACTTAATATTTGATTAGGTCTGCTAGCCCCAACTAAGCTGGGATCATCAAATACTTTAAGGTCTATTGTTCAGTCTGAAATAGGTGAATCTAGGACTTCCCTCAGGGTGAGATCTCAGGGGACAAGGGGCAAAATTGGAGTCTTCAGATTTCAAGTTGAAATGCCTTTTGACCCAGCAATACTACTATTAGGTTTGTTTTGTAAAGTGATCAGGGAAAAAGGAAAAAGAACGTATATGTTCTTTTTTTAACCCTTATCTTCCATATTAGAATCAATACTATGTATTGGCTCTAAGGCAGAAAGAAAGGTCTAGGCAATGGGGGTTAAGTGACTTGCCCAGGGTCACATAGCTAGGAAGTGTCTGAGGCTAGATTTGAACCTAGGAACTCTCATCTCTGAATAGAATTGATACCATTAAAAAAAGGTAATGTAGCAAGAATTTAGGAAGACTTGTGTTCAAATCCCGCTAGTATTACTAGCTGTGTGACCTTTGTCAGACATTGAACTTTACCGAGCTCAAGCCTCAGGATAGTATGTTTCATAAAAATTGTCATTCACTTTCATAATTGACCCCAGACTAATGACATTCTTATTTCCTCATGTCTTCAGATAAATTCATAATGTATGACTCATTTGAAAACCATCAACATTTCATGCAAAGTAACATCTCAGAATTTATTCTAACTGGTCTGTCCCAGAATGAGGAGGTGCATCAAGTTTGCTTCTTTCTCTTCTTACTTTTTTACACAATCAATGTCTTTGGGAATTCCCTTATTATCCTCAATATCAGGAGTAGACCAAATCACAATTCTCCCATGGACTTCTTCTACAGTCTCTTATCTTTGCTAGATATTTATTATTCTTATGGCACTGCTCCAAAGCTGATTGTGAACTTCCAAGTTAAAGTCAAGGTCATCTCCTTTGTAGATCTTGACTTGTAGAGCTCAACTCTTTGGATCCATTTCTTTGGGGGCTGTGCAGAGATCTTCATCCTAAAAGTAATGGTTTATGACAGTATATGGTCATTTGTAAGTCCCTGCACTATACAGCTATAATGAACCAGAGGGTTTGTACTATCTTGGTGGTGAGTTCTTGGGTGAGAGCCTTTATTCATTCTACTGTACAGACCCTTCTCACTCTCTGGTTGCCCTTCTGAGGTTCCAATCTGATTGACCATTACTTCTGTTATGTCAATGTCCCATTGAAACACACCTGCACTGATGCTTATGTGGTGGGGTCATTGGGGTGACCAATGCTTGCATGATATCCTTGACTTGCTTTATCATCTTTGTGGTCTCCTAAGCTGTTATATTGCTCTCCCTCAGGACTTGCTCCTCAGAGGGGGAGATAAAGGCTCTCTGCACCTTTTCTTCTCATGTTATTGTGGTAATTTTGTTCTTCATACCTTGCATCTTCATCTATATGTGGCGCTCAACTAACTTTCACAGAAGATAAGATGGTAGTTGTGTTCTATACCACCATAACCCCCAGGTTGAATCCACTGATCTATACCCTGAGGAATGCAGAAGTAAAGAATGCCTTAAAGATTTGGTGGGCCAAGAAAGTGATGGAAGAAACAAATTGCTAGATGAGACAACTACGATTTTACCAAGTAAGAAAGGGATGGGAGAAAAGCTTCCTTATAATTTTCCTTTAAACCTGTCCCTCACATGACTTACTAAAGACTTGGTCATTTTTACCCCTCAAATCAACTCCCTCTTTATAATTTCTTTTACTTTGTCCTTTATCCATTTAATATCCACATGGCATGGATAACTCTTCATCTGGCCTTGTTTACCTGATATACCACTCACTAGGCATGTGTATATATATATATATACATATACATGCCTAGTGAGTGGTATAATGTGTAGTCAACTCTTCATAGAAGCAGAAAAAACATGATTAGATAGTATATTGTGACATTTGTTCTTGGGATAGCAATAACAAGTAATGCCTAACCTTTATTAAATTATTAAATGGCTACCAGCCCACTGCATTTTTAGATCCTGGTAATACATAGTCTTATAGGTTTGATAGGAATTCAAGATTTCTTTTGTAAAATTTTGTTAATTTACAATTTTATTTTTTACAATTATATGTAAAATAATTTTTATCATTAAAGAAAAAGTTTTGAATTCTGTATTATCTCCATCTCATACTTTCCTCTTCATTCTTGAGAAGGCAAGCAATTATCTATAGGTTAAACATGTGCCATCATGCAAAACATATTTTATCATTAGTCATGTTGTGAAAGAAGACACAGGCCAGAAAACAAGCAAGAAAAATAAAGAAAAAATTTAAAAGTATGCTGTTATTTGTATTCAGATGCTATCAGTTTTTTCCCTGGGGTGTGTATAGTATTTTCCATCATAAGTTCTTTGGAATAATTTTGAATCATTCAATTGCTGAAAAGAGCTAAGTCACTCACAATTCATTAGAAATATTAATTTTTCTGCATATAATGTTCTCATGGCTATGCTTGTTTGACTTTGTATTAGTTCATGTAAATCTTTCCAGTTTCTTTTTTGAGAGAAATCACTTGTTATCTCTTAGAGCACAATCTCATTCTATCGTAATCATATACCACAACTTGTTTAGTCATTCCTCATTGATGGGCATGTTCTCAATTTCTAATTCTTTGCCACCACAAAAAGCTGTTCTAAATATATTTAACAAATTAAAATCCTTTTCCTTTTTTTTAAAAATCTGAGATACAGACCTTGTAATGGTATTTCTGGGTCATAGGTATGCCCTATTTTGTAGTCTTTGAATATATGAATATATGAATTCAGGATTTCTATGAAATACTAGGAATTTCTTGGAGAAAAATGAGTTTTTTAAATTCCCCATGCCACAGCTTATATGAATGGAGAAAGAAGTTCCTTCTTAGTTTTTTGACTCATATTTTCAGTTGGGCCTACGTTTGGATGATGACACAAACCATGGATTCTGAATTGCAGCCCTGCTTAGGGATTAGGCTTTGGGATCTAGTATGACTTGGAATTCATGAAAGTGGGTGATTTCCCTTGTCCCATTTACTGGCAGGGAGTGTTGAATGATTTTAGCTTTGAGTAGCCCAACATGAATTGAGCATATTTCACAACTATTCTATGCAAAGATCTTTTCTACCATCCTGATACCCTGGTATGGTGAAAGTAATATTAATTCAGATTTTCCCCATGTTTTGCTAAGATTCCTCACACCTAAAATCAAAGAATATTTATGAGACTTAATTGATCTGAGATACTATTGCCATGAACTCATCTTCCTGTTTGGATAGATGTATAAAAGAATTTCATCATCTGTAAAGTGAGGTGGAGAAGGGAAATGGCAAACTATTCTAGCATCTTTGTCAAGAAAACCCCCCAAGGGGGCCACAACTGAAAATGACTGAATAACAGGAATACATTAAAGAAAGCTAGTGCAAAAGGAGTCGGTGCCCCAGTCACTCTCCTCAGGTGATTAGATGCAATTCTGTGTGGATAAGAGGGGGAATGCATCAATTTGAACCACTTCTGTCTCCTTGCTGAGTTTTGATTCAGAGCCATGGATCATCACACCTTTTTATTAACTATTAGATTGTCTCTGACTGTCTTTTTTCTTTCTAATTTTCTTTTTAATTCTAATTTCAAACCTAACCTACCAGACTCTTAAAGTCAGACATGATCTCTAAAACTTAGCTTTTATCTACTGATGGCTTTGATTGCCAATTTTCCTTATTGGAGCTTCAGCACATCACTTGGTTTCTCACTTCCCAATTAATGCCCCATCGTTCAATACAGTAGGATGGTGTAGAGGTAGACAGACCTCTACACTGCATAAATCCATGTAATTTGGGATTGTGATACTTCAAATCCCTTCCTCACAGCACTATGGTGAGGACCAATGGATACCATGTTTATCAAAGTACTTTGTAAATATTAAAGAGCCATGTACATACATATGAACTTATTTCAGGGGGCTATTCTGAGGTCAATTCTACAGAAATAAAAGGGCAGTATTTTTAAAGAAGAGAAACAACCTAGTCTTGAGTGCTAAACTCAATACTTGACATTCCATGGTTGTACTGATCACAGACTCTTTTCCAGGCACCCCCAACCTCCTAACAGGTTCAGTCTGGTGAACTTTTTCAAGTACAGATCATCACCTTTGGGTATCAAAAGATATGGCAGATAAGATTGCTAGCTACTGTCAATGATCTTTAGAAGACTATAGAGATGGGAGTCTGGCAAAAATGAATAAATTCAGACATGCTGATTTTAAAAAAGAAAAGAATAAGATCTAAAAACTAGTGATCTTAATTTTGGTTCTTAGAAAATTCTAGCATTTCAAGTGAGAACGCCACAGTTTTTTTCTCTAAAGGATAAGTTTATAATTGCTGATTAAAACTGGCAAGTTCATAATTGCCAATTAAAATCTACTTGGCATACAGAATCCTAGTAGATAATAAAGGATTTTAAAAAAGGATTCTTTGTTATAATAGCTGGTATTTATATAGTGCTTTCTGTTTTGCAAAACATTTTACAAATAGTATTTCATTTGAACCTCACAACAACCCTGGGAGGTAGGTACTATTATTATTACTAATTGATAGATGGGGAAATTGAGGCAAAAGAGGGTAAATGACTTGCTGAGTATGATACAGCTAGAAAATCTGGGTCTTCCTGTTTCCGTGTGCAAACTTCTAGCCACTGTACCACCAAACTGCCTGTAATTTTGAAGAACTGGATTGAACATATATAGAAGAAAGTAGAGATCACCAGAAGCTAGCATGGCTTGATTACAAAAAAGTTATTCCAGATGAATGGTATTTCCTTTCTTGATAGGGTCACTAAACTGCTACATCAGGGGAATGATGCGGACATCATTCCCAAAAATTTCAACAAAGCTCCTAATGAAGTTTCCTATGCTATTCTTGTGGAAAAGAGAGAAGAACATGAGCTTTTTATTGCTGTTGATTCATTGCAGTTGTGTCTAACTCTTTGTGACTCCATATGTTTTTTGTTTTTTATTTTTTGGCAAGGGTACAGGGATGCTTTGTGATTTCCTTCTCCAGCTCATTTTACAAATGAGGAAACTGAGTCAAATAGCATTAAATGACTTGCCTACAATCACATAATTAATGAGATTTGAACTCTGGTCTTCCTAATGTCAGGTATATGGCTCTGCCCCCTTTGCCACATCACTGTGGTTAGGTATGAACTAGATGGTAATAAAATTAGATGATTTTGGTTGATGGGGGAGCTAAAGCCCAGAGAAGGAGAGTGGCCTAGCCAACATCATCATGAAGACAGGAAAAGCTTCTCAGTTTTCTGATTGCCATTGTAATTCTTCCCACTAATCTCTGCTACTTCAGAATTGTACAATAAATTAGATATGAAGTTTTGTGATGAAATCCCAGGTTTACTCACTTGTCTATTTCTATTCCCCAATCTCCCTTTCAGATGCACATCATTTCCTGGAACAGTGTGAGACTTAGATCACTATGTAACTAATAGAAGCAAACCCCAACCTTTTCCCAAGCCATCATTTTGTTGGCAGAGTTTCTTCCTATGGGACTGGGGATGACCTCAGGGAACGTGATCTCTTGATCATAGCTACTGGTTTAGTTCATTTTTTATAAAGTTAGGAAATCTCAGAACTGAGGTCTTACATTTGACATCTCTTCTGGGTAGGTATAAGTCCTTTCATGTGTGGAGGACTTTGGCTGTTGGCTTGGCTGCCTCTGGCAGTTTTTGCTATTTTCTAGGGGCAGGAAGACCAAAGAATTGACAGGAAGATCTTGATCCAGAACCTGGGTAATTCATCTTTTAAGGGAACTGAGTTTTCTTGTTTTCAGAGACCACAGAAAATTTGGGATTATAGCCTGGGGAGGGAAGGCACCAGTTATAACCTGGGATTTAGCAAAAACAAGGAGATAGATGGTGTTGTGAGGAAAGAAAGCAGGGAATTAGAATAGGAATTGTGAGTGGGCATTTTTTTGGTGGACAGGGGACATAGCTACTCGGAGAATTATTTTTGCTCTGTTATACAGATTTGTAATAGGTTTTGTTGTATTTATTTTCTCAGTGGGTGTGGGAAGAGCATATGAGATAGAATTCAGACATAAAAAAAATAAAACTGCATAAAAAACCCTAGAGATATTTGGGAGTTTTCTTCTTATCAATGATTTCCTTCAGAGAAGATGCTTGGAAGTAGAATCTTTGCATCAAAGTATGTGAACATTTTAATGATTTTATTTTCATAATTCCAAATTACTTTCTCAGATGACTGTGTCATTTCACAGCCCTACTAACTATGTATTCATCCATATCTTCCCACGATGCCTCCAAAATTGATTTGTTTTTTCATCTTGTGTCATCTTTGCCAATTTACTGCAGTAAAACCTCAGGGTTTTAAAATATTTTCATTTTTCTTAGTTTTTAGTGATTTGGAACATTTTAATTAACATTTTGTAGCTCTTCTTTTGAGAGCTATTTGCTAATTTCCTTTGGCCTTTGCATTTATGTATCAGTTAATGGTTGTTAGTCTTATGAATATCTGTTATAGAAACACTTAAAATATATTTGTTTGATAATTCTTCACACTAAGCCTCATTTGACAGTTGCTAGCTAAAACAACCTTCCTGATAACCTGCTTTCCTCCTATAGGGAGGCTTTGGAGTAAATCCAAGCTATTGTTGGTCTGATTTTCCCCTGTGATCATTCCAAAGAGGAAGGATTTAATCCTACTAGAACTCTTGTTACTACAATATTGCCTCCAAAATCTGTTCCTCTTCACCTTGATATTTGTAAATGACATCTCCTTCCTTTTCAATGATTAAACAAACCCTTACCTTCCATCTTAGAATCTCTAAGTATCCATTTCAGGAGAGAAGAGTGGAAGAGCTAAGCAATGGGAGTTAGGTGACTTGCCCATGTTCACAGAGTTAGAAAGTGTCTGAGGCCAGATTTGAATCCAGGATTTTCCAACTCCAGACATGGTTCTCTATTTACTGAGCCATCTAGCCACTCTGGATGCTTATTGTAAAAATGGCTTTCAACAATTTTTACTTAGCATAATGTTGTTTGATTCTCAGACTTTCAGATTTTATTACCCCATTTTACTGTTGTGAAAACTGAGACTAAAAGATTAAGAACCTTGTCCAACATCACATAGCTAACAAGTGTCTGAAGTAGAATGAGAACCTGAATCTTCCTTACTGTTAGACCAATGGCATTTCTATCACTTGACCTCTTGGTATTTACCTTGGAAAAATTCTCAGTGCATTAGCATAAAAAAGTCCTAATTGGGCTTAGACTTTCCTCCCTTCTCCCTTCCCTTCTGTTTCTGTTGTTGCCTCTCCTTAAGAGATTGTCTTGGAATATTTAATGATGAAGATAATCCCACAGTTTTTTTAAAAATACTGGAATAGAATTTACTTTGAGTAAAAATTATTTAAATGTTCATTAAACTTTCAAAGGATTAAATAGGACACATAGAATCTGCCATGGACCAAACACTTTACAAATATTACCCCATTTCATTTTCATAAGAAACCTTGGAGAAAGGTTATAAATTTTTCCCTGTATGATGTCCTAAAATTTCTTTTTTCAAACCTTTTTCAGGAAGTCTAATAACTGTAAATGAATTCTCTTTATTCCATCTTCTAGTTCCATCATCTTTACTTGTAAATAAAATTATCAAGTCTTTGTCTAGATGAGTTCTTTGATTTTCTTTTGTTTACTGTTTCAGATATTTGACTTCCATCAAAATAATATTATTACACAGAACATCCATATTATTATAAAAATTTCTACAGCTTTCTCCAATTATGAAGTTACTTTTTGGTTATATATTTTTGGGAATAATTCATGCCAGATAGCTTAATAGATAGATTCTAAAAAAAGTTTATAAGACAATGTGAACTTTCATTAAAATTTTCCATTTTAATTTTGTCATTATTGTTAATTCATTAATTTTTCCCCTTGGTCTCTTCCCCTTAGGTTATTTTAATATAAAATATGTATTAATTGCATTAGTGATTTTCTCTCCTGTCCTTGTTATTTACTTGCCAGTTTCTATTGTTTTTCTGAGAGAGTAGTGTCTTCCTAACCTTTTTGCCTGCCATTTCTTCTCTACCATTCACTTAAATATACATGATAACCTCAAAGTCTTAGAGGTATTTTAAGCTTTAATATGTTAAAACTTCAATAAGGGGGGCAGCTGGGTAGCTCAGTGGATTGAGAGCCAGGCCTAGAGACGGGAGGTCCTAGGTTCAAATCCGGCCTTAGACACTTCCCAGCTGTGTGACCCTGGGCAAGTCACTTGACCCCCATTGCCTACCCTTACCAATCTTCCACCTATAAGTCAATACACAGAAGTGAAGGGTTTAAAATAAAAAAAAATTCAATAAGATCTTTAAAAGCTTTAATAGCCTAAAATTGCAGAGACTTTTGAGACTCCATGTATATGTATATAGAGAACAGAGGACAAAGCTTGGAAGGTGATAGTTTTTTTTGCATTTTCCCCTTGTTCAGGATGCCATATAAATATGTGTGTATATGCACACACATCTCTTTATGTAAATATGTGTGTATAGGCACCTACATATAAAATATATATACAATACTTGTTCATGCAATACATATATAACATTAGATAGAGAACTGAACTCAGAAAGACTTGAGTTTAAATTTAATCCTCAAACACTAGCTGTATGATCTTGGAAAAGTCACTTAAAAGCTGTCTGCCTCAGTTTCCTTATGTGTAAAATGAAGATAATATATCACAACTTGTTTAGCCATTCCCCAATTGATAAGCATCCTCACATTTTTGAAGTTTTTGAAACCAGAAAGAGAATTGGTTGAAGAATTTATGGATTATTAATTTGTAGAAAACAAGACTAAGAGACAACATATGAGCTCATTTAAAATTTTTGAAAGATGTCACGTAAAACAAAGATTTGATTTTTTTCTATTTGGACTTGAAGGAGTGAATAAGGAGCAATGCCTGAATGTAGCTAAAAGAATGATTCTAGCTGAATTGTTGGGAAGATTGCCTTATGGTGGGAGCTTTCTCAATATAGAATTAGCTGCCTCACATTATTTTACATTCATTCTTATTACATTCAGCCTCAGAGAGAGGCTAAATAACTACGTAATTTGCACAGGGGATTCTCTTTTGAGTTGGCTAAAGTAGATAAATTCTGAGATCTTTTCTGAATGCAATTCTATACCAAATTTATTGCTACAGGATTAGGAAAACAATTGTGAATAAAATATATCAAATGTTGTGGAGTTATTCGGAATTAAGAAGAAAATTTACATTAAGAATAAAACATTCATGGTACTTTTTTCTTTTGTCTTACTTCAAGCCTAGTAAGTTTCTCTTGAACTGATATGACATGATTGGATTCCATGGCCATAACAAACAACGTGACCCAGCTAATCTTTACAGGACTCTTCCAGGATCAAGAAGTACAGAGAGTGTGTTTTGTGGTTTTTCTTCCAATGTATGTAGCCACAATGTTGGGCAATGGCCTCATCATCTTGACTGTCAACATGAGCAAGAGTCTGAGCTCTCCCATGTACTTCTTCCTCAGCCACTTATCCTTAGTAGAGATTTGTTACTCTTCCACAGTTGTTCCTAAATTTATTTCTGGCTTATTGACTGAGAACAAAACTATCTCTTTGGATGGCTGCATCACCCAGATCTTCTTTTTCCACTTCTTTGGAGTTGCTGAGATCCTCCTGCTTACGGTGATGGCCTATGATCGATATGTGGCCATCTGTAAACCCCTCCATTATATGACCATCATGAGCCGTCCTGTGTGTCGTGTGCTGGTGGTTAGTTCCTGGCTTGGGGGCATGTTTCACTCTGTGATTCAGATTCTCATCACTGTTCAGTTGCCCTTCTGTGGTCCCAATGTGATTGATCACTATTTCTGTGACCTCAATCCCTTGTTCAAGCTTGCCTGTACTGATACTTTTGTGGAAGGAATTATTGTGTTTGCTAACAGTGGTGTAATTGCTTCATGTTTCTTTCTCCTCTTGATTTCTTCTTACGTTGTCATCTTGGTTCACTTGAGAAACCAGTCAGCAGAGGGGAGACGCAAAGCTCTTTCCACTTGTGCCTCCCACATCACTGTTGTTCTCTTATTCTTTGGTCCTGCCATCTTTCTCTACTTGAGGCCATCTTCTACCTTTACTGAAGACAAACTTGTGTCTGTGTTCTATACAGTGGTTACTCCAATGTTGAATCCCATCATCTATTCTTTGAGAAATGCAGAAGTGAAGAATGCTATGAAGAGGTTGTGGGGAAAAAAATGAATTTCAGCAGGGAATGAAAATGGACTTGTGAAGACAATGAACACTGACTTGCAGGGTAGTGGTTATATAAATATTGATGCATATATAATGTAATGGATAAAAAGGGGTACACTAAAGTTCGGGGAGTGTTCTTCTTCCCTTGCTGAGTGACAGAGGGGTAAAAGGGTGATCGAGGTAATAGGAGGAATGGAAGGGAAAGTTGGGTTTAAGGAGGAATGATCAGGGTCGTATTTGGATGGTAAGGGTACAGGTGAGGTATTCAGGAGAGGCAGCTGACACAGACTAGACTCCCAAGCTAGAAACAGAGGACACTAGGGGGAAATAGGCTGAACCCTTCCAGGCAGGAAAGGCACTTTTACAGACACAAGTAATAGGGCCAGTCATAAGTTGTTTGAATCTGACTTGAGAGCTTTCTTGTCAGTTTCTCAAGTCCTCAAAGGAGGAATCACAAGGCTCCTTCCTGTCAATGAAATTGAAGTGATTTCAGGAGGAAGCATTGGGCAACTACTTCCTCCCAAGATGGATGCCTCCAGTTTCCCTCAGGAAATAAAGAGAATTATTCCTTCCCCTTCACACTTGCCTAATTTCTTCAACACAAAGATTCTCTAGAGGGTTGGATTAGGTAACCAAGGGTTTTTTTTTAATGTTTCAGGGCTGGTCTGGAAGGAGAGAGGGGATTGAGTTTTCTGACAGCTGCTAGGGAGAAACACAAGATGGGAGAGGGTCTCAGGAATGGGTTAGACATAGAGAGAACCTGCTCTCTCATCCTGGGAAGATTTGGCTGCTTTTAAGGTAGAGGGTATACTAAAGGGATAGTTTGAATTCAAGGATGTCCTACTTGCCTATTGGGGAAAACTAAACACAAAGTCTTTTCACTAAGAACCCAAAAGCCACCCTGCCTCCCAGAGCCCCGAGAAAACAGGCAAGGAAAACAGGGAAATAATATGGAGAAGGTCAGGGAGAGGTCCTGATAAATTTGCTAGGTTTAAATTGTCCAAAGACAAGACACAGGCCAATGCAAACCAAAAGCCAAAATAGAGCTCTGGTTGATCCTTACACTCTGTCCAAGCTTCAGGGACCAACTGAACACTCTCAGAATTCTAAGGGCTTCTAACTGCCAGAAATTTTCAATTGGCCCCCTGCAAGAGCAAAACCCTCTCTTGCAACTTTTGCATTACAATAATACACACATATACACATAAATACTTATGAATTTGATTGAGGAGAAGATATAGAAACAAAATTAATCATGAGGAAGGGAATAGTATGTTTGCAACAGCATGATCTGAGGAAGAATTGTCTAGTGGGAAGCATGATGGATTTGAAATCTAAAGATTTTTTTTAATCCATTTTATCCAATTTATCCAATCCACTTCATCCATATCCATTTTATTCAATGTTTTTTATCCATTTCATTATCTGAAAAATGAGCACATAAAAACCAGATGCTTTGTAAAGACTCTTCAGTTTTTCTACTATGTTATCCTAGGTGCTGAAAAGGCAATAACAAAAATTACACAGTTTGATGTTTTCAAGGGGTTACATTCCACTTTGTTGATACATAGAATCATGGGATAATAGATCTGGAGCTGGAAGGATAGCAGAAACCACAGGTCCTAATCCTTTCATTTTACAAATCTGCACATTGAGTCTCTGGGAGGATAAGTGAGTTTTTGAAATTTTCAAAATTAGTGGTATCAAAAATAAGATATAAACCATGACCTTCTGATTCCAGAGCCATGATTAAAAATAGATAGATCTAGTATTTAGAAAAAAATACAGTTATTTGGGTAGGGTCACTAATTATTGAGAATGAAAACACTAAGATCCTCCTTGAGTTGTACCATTTGGTCTGGACTGGTTTTACAAGTAGGGTGAAGAAATAACATCCAAGGTGATGTAGCTTAAGGGATATCAAGCATACCTCCTCTGATCCTGAAGGCTAGAATTTTTCTTGAGGGCTTTATTTGGAAAAGCTATTTGCTCTTTCTGAGGGTTAAGGGGCTTTCAGTTCCTTAGTAGTGTAATATAGAAAATGGCAGGATGGAATTCCTGTAAAATACAGGGTCAAGCCTCACCCAGAATTCCGGGGGACCCCTTCCCCTGGAGAACTTTGGGTGAGGGGGCAGTTGGTAGGGAGTTAAACAATTGATTTCTGGGAGTTGAGGGGAGGAGATCTCTCTGCTGGCTGTTCCTGATTTGGGGTTTGCCTGGGAGGCCATAGTGGCAAAAGCCAATGTGTAAAGCAGTTTGGGTGGCGAGCATTGTATTATTATTGCTTACATTTAAATACATTGCTCAACTAGAAATTTAGTGTTTTGTCAAGCCTAGGAATTTGGGGATTTTGTTAGAGAATGAAAGTAACTTAACTGGTTATTGGGAAAAGTTTCTTCAGTTTTTTCAATAAATAATTAATAACTGGGGTAAAGACTCAGAGTCGATTTTTTAATTAAAGGGAGAGTGGCTACCACTTTAGTAATTTATAAATACATATTTAAATATAGTTCTAGATTATTTTAAAATTCAGGATGATGAAAATGAAAATGGCACTTAGTCTAATATAGTCAAATAGTAGGCTGAGGATAAACCAACCCACATAGGCTTTCCCTGAATGTGGACAATTCTAAAACCTTGTTATACTTACTGGATTACATCACAGCCTCTAGAGTTGAGAATGTTGGCATTGTATTGGAGTATCTAGAATGAAATCTCTCAAGAAGAGGATTAAGTCCATTATCAGGTTGGGTATTTGAAAGAAAAGAGATTGTTAAAATGGGAAAGAGGCTTAGAACAAAGAGATTGGGATTTTGAAGCTGGAGGAGCTTTATAATGAATGATGTAAATTGTGGAAGAGACCTGGGAAAAAGATTTTGCTTCATTTTACATCAGATGAGAAAACTCTAGACCAGTGATGGGCAAACTATGACCTGTGACATGGCCCCTTGAAATGTTCTATCCCCCTGGTGACATTATTCCTAATCTGATGAATACAATGAGTAGGATACAATACAATGAAACTTCCAAAGAGTTGCCTTAGAAACAGACTGACAGATGGGCATTTCCTTTCCTTTGGCCCCTCTTTAAAAAGTTTGCCCATCACTGATCTAGACTAATTCTCTTTGCACTGTTACCTCAGAGTTACACAGGAAACACCAAAATTGTAACAAGTTTTCAGGTCTGATTCCCTGCTATTCACTGTCCTAAGATTCATTCTTCTCAGCCTCACAGTGTTTCCTAGAGTAAGGGGGCTCTAGAGCTGACTAGAATCCTTGGATTTGTAGTTTATAAAATTTATAACTTTCTCTCAGCTCTGAGAGTGCTTTGTTCTATTTTGATCTTTGAAACTCAAGGTAGACTTGAGGCAGGACATTTAGTGTGTGAGAGGGAAGACTGAGAGGAAGGAATGGGGACTCCATGAGTTGAGCAGCCACAGTAATAGAGGAGTCAGTGTCACCATTCTTAGCCAGGACTTAAACTTAATTAGAAAGAGCCAGTCCTAGAGAGGCAGCAAGTGAAAGGAGATACTAGAAGGAGAAATGAGTTTCAAAAGAGGAAGAAGAAATCAAGGTAGGCCTTTGGACTCTTCCAAGCATCTTAGGACAGAGGACTAGAATGAAGCTGCCAGTTTCAGACTTCAAGGAATTTGGGAGATTCTAAAAGGTCTACCTTTCTCCCCCTTTGTCTTTCTTTCCTCTTTCCTGGAGCAGGAGCAATAATATATTTTATTTGCTTCTTTTATTTTAATGTTTCCTGAATCTTGATTTTTTCTCCAATATATAGAAATCAGGAATGATCTGTAAATAAACAAAATTTAAATTAAGGTCAAGAGGAAAATATTGTTAGGGATTTTCCCAAAAGTGGCCTCTGATCAATTATAATAATATTACTTTTTATCTACTCAAAAGTTCATAAAATTTCAGAGAAAGGGGCCACATGGACCTGCATGCCATTTTATTTCTTCTAGACTAAAAACAAGCTAATTGTTGCAACATGATCTGACTCCTTAAATCACCAGAGAGGAAGGAGTAGAGAGGATCTGGTACTGGTTGACCAACTCTGCCTTCCACAGAGATACCAAGCAGTGGTCCATTAGAAATGGGCAAATACTCAGACCACTAAATAAATAACTGAAAGAGGCATTCAGCCTTTCCCCAAATCATTATTTCTTTGGCACAGTTCTGTCCTAAGGGAGCTGAGGAAGACCTCAGGGAATTTGATCTCCTGCTTTTAGCTGCTGAATTAGGGTATTTTATAAGGGTAAGGCACCTCAGAACTAGCTCGATATAGCTTGTTTATACATAGTTGTTTTCATGCATTTTCACAATTAGACTGTGAGATCATAGCAAGTGAGTACTTCTTCTTTTGGGCTTTCTTTGTATTTCAAAAATTTAATTCAATGTCAGTCAATACATTAAGTTCTACTAAATGCTTGTTTTCTGGCTGACTCTCAAATCTGCCATTCTATTTTTAGTGCTCTAAAGTCACTCACTTTTATTTTCATTTACTTCTATGTTCTAACAATCTCTGTTCTTATGTCATTTCCAAACCTGAAATTCTGTTTTCTGATTCTTTCTTTATTTTTCACGGTAGCTAATATCTTTGGTTAATTGTGAGTTGATATATATTCAAAAAGATTTGATTTATTCTCTGCTTTTTAATAGAATGATAACCAGAGAAAAATTTCCCTAGGGAAAGTATAACTGCAGTGCTTCAGTTTTTGCCTCCCACAACTTTTTCATAAGCCTAGATCCATTTTGATTATCTACAGAGCTCTGAGTGTATGTTTTGGCATGCCTCATCTTTGGAAGTCATCTTGACTTCAACACTGCCTCAAGGCAGAATTTTGTCTAAAACAGATTTATCCACTTTTAGGGACTGAATGTTTCTGGGTTCCAAACCACTTTCAGAATTGACTGACTAGGATTCCTGAAAATAAGGAAATAAAGTCAAGTGTATGTTGGGTATTGATTCATTTCTATCCTAGAGGGAGAATGTAGGGAATCCATTCATCACACAATGCATTCTCATGTGTGATCTTTTTTAAAAATTATTTTTATTTGTAGTCATCAGGACTCCCAAATTTTACTGTACAATTTTTTGTATATATTTCTAATCTCTTGCCTTTTGTAACCTCTAGTCAGAAGAGAAGTGAAATAAAGACTCAAAAAATTTTTATTTCACATAATCTCAGTCAGTAAAAGAGACTGTTAAAGGCTCCTTTCTTACTATAAAAACTATCCTTCAGCAATAACTTTAAAAAAATTTGATTTTCAGGGAGAAAATTTATGATCAGAGAGAACTGATGGGTAGAGTGTGGCAGAATTTTACAAAATTATTCTGACTATGTGTATTTTGCTTTCTGGAAGACTGTAATAATAGCAATTTTAATAACTCACATTTATACATCAGTGTAACATTCTTAAAGCACTTTACATATGTTATTTCATTTGATCCTTTTAATATTCCTGTGAGATAAATATTATTATCCCCATTTTACAGATAAGGAAAGTTGAAGTTCATAGAGATCTTTAAAAAAATCCTTACCTTCCACCTTAGAACCTATAGAATATATTGGTTCTAAGGCAGAAGAATGGTAAGGGCTAGGCCAGTGATGGGCAACCTTTTGAGCTTGGTGGGTCAAAATTTGCCCCAAAACTGAGCATAACTCAGGTGATGTGTCACTTCAAGAAAAAAAACCATAATTTCATGATATTTATAGTTTAAATAACAAAAATGTATAATTGTAATACATAACTGTGTTTAATAAACCCAAATAAGTAAATTAATATAGGCAGAAATGTCATCCATAGTGCACAGAGTGTCTACACTACACTACAGCAAATTTTTCATCCTCGGCATGTGGCCCCATACTTCTCTGTATGCTGCCACATGTGGTCGTATGTCATCAAAAATGGCTTCGCATGTCAGTGCTGACATGTGTGCCATAGGCTTGCCATCACTGGGCTAGGCTATGGGGGTTAAGTGACTTTCCTAGCGTCACACAGCTAGGAAGTGTCTGAGGCCATATTTGAATCTAGAACCTCCCTTATCAAGGCCTGGCTCTCAATCCACTGAGCTACTCAGCTGCTCCCTCATAGAGATCTTGCTTAGAGTCACATTTCAAGATTTCATCTCTGGTTTTCTTGACTCCTTGTCCAGCCTCTAGCCACTATGACTCCCAGCTTTCCTTATTGCCTGGGAAGGCAAAGTGGGGTACACCTTACAAGAATGGGCATAGAGCTATAAAGGATAACTACAAGTGATAGGATAGTGGTTAACTGAATAAATTTCTCCTCTTTCATGGCTCTTGTCAACAATATTAGTGTTATATTTTTAGCTCTTCTTTTGGTGATTCTGGTAGAAGAAATGTTGCCAGTTACTGGAGAGGAATTTCTAACTTTCATCAATGTACTGGCTATGAAGTATAAAGCTGAATATAATATCTTATTTGCTTCACCCTCCTGAATTCATGTGCACAGAAGAAAAAAGCAGCATTTTCCATAAACATTAGGCAATCTACAAATTGACACTAACTGCTATGATGCTCTGGCCTTAACAAGGATATGAATCAAATTGGCTGTTGCTCTCAGAACTACAGTTAAGACATCCTAGAATTCCTATTAATCCACAATTCTGGGAGGCAATAATTAAAACACCACTCAGAGGTGGAGCACATAAGCCATACTTAGATTTAATGTTGAAAGGGAAATCATAAGAACTTATAATTCACATTCATTTTCCTCTGCAACTGAAATTTCATTTCTTAAAATAGGAAAACTTTAGGGAGGTAGGAAGGAAAAATATTTAGTTATAAAACATGGTAAATACAAACTGTTTTTCAGGTTATTCTGAAATGAAGCTTGGAGAAAACTTGAAATGCTTGATGACAACTCGAACAGATTGTGCATCACATACTTCCAGTCCAAATAGTGGCAGATTCAATAATAGTAAGTCTGGGAGGTTTTCTCTTTGGTGGTAAATAGAGAAGAGCCAGGGATACGGACAGTAGTGAAATAATCTGGACAGGAATTCTGGGGTCTGGAAGACCACTTAAAATGAATCCAGTGGCGTTTAAAATTGACATGTGGCCCTAACCTTTGACCTGAAAATTGTCAAATCTATGTGTATTTGAGATAATGCAGATCAGACGTGTGAGAGTAGAAAATCCTTAAAAATTACTATTAAATTAGAAAAGGTAGAAGTTTCTTAGCAATGTCCCTGACCACAATAATGGAGAAAAGTATCATTTCAAGGCCCTAGAAACTGTATTCTGTAGTTTCCTTATGATTAGAGCATTTCTTTGGTGTGGTTAGTTTTGTTTCTGGTTTTCTTAAAAAAATTCATTTATTTATCTTAAAGTATTTTTCCATGGTTACATGATTCATGATCTTTCCCCTCTTCACTCTCCCTTCTAGGATATGACAAGCAATTCCACTGGGTTTTACATGTATTATCACTCAGTACTGATTTCTATATCATTCATTTTTGTAATAGAGCAATTTTAAAAAACAAAACCCCCAATCCTATACTCATAAAAAGTGATAGATTTCATGTTTTTCCTCTGCATTTCCCACAGTTATTTCCCTTAATGTGGAAAGAATTTCCCCCCATAAATCCCTCAGGATTATCCTGGATAATTGCATTGCTATTAGTAGCAAAGTCTATTACATTTGATTGTCCCACAGTGTTTCAGTTATTGTGTATAATGTTCTCCTGGTTCTGTTCTATTCACTCTGTATCAGTTCATGGAGATCCTTCAAGTTCATATAGAAATAAAGTAGGTCATCATTCCCTATGGCATAATAATATTCCATCACCATCATAAACCGTAATTTGCTCAGCCGTTCTCTAATTTAGGGATGCAACCTTATTTTCCAAATTTTTTCCACCACAAAGAGTGCAACTATAAATATTTTTGTACAAACATTTTTAAAAATCCCTTTGGGGTAAAAACCTAGTAGTGGTATACAGTCTTTTTTCTTGATATAAGCATGCAGGGATATAAAATTTCCCCTGAGTACTGCTTTGGCTGTATCCCATAAATTTTGATATGTTGTCTCCTCATTGTCATTGTCTTTAGTGAAGTATGTAATTGTTTCTATGATTTATTTTTTGACCCACCCATTTTGAAGAATTTGATTATTTAGTTTCTAATTAATTTTTAATTTGCCTCTTCATGAACCCTTACTAATTATAACTTGTACTGCATTTTGATCTGAAAAAGTTGCATTCATTATTTCTGCTTTTCTGCATTTGTTTATGATGCTTTTATGCCCTAGTAGAGGGTCAATCTTTGAGTATATATCATGTGCTGCTGAAAAGAAGGTATTTTCCTTTTTATCCTTATTCAATTTTCTCCAGATATCTATTAACTCTATTTTTTCTAAAACTTCACTCACTTCTCTTATTTCTTTCTTATTTCTTTTTTGGTTTTATTTATCTATATCTGAGAGGGGAAGGTAAAGGGCCCCCTCTAGTAGAGTTTTACTATCAGTTTCCTCCTCAATATCCATTCATTTCTCCTTTAAAATTCTGGATGCTATACCATTTGGTGTATATCTGTTGAATACTTGTCTACACAGCCTTTTATCAGGATATAATTATCTCCCTTATCTCTTTTAATAAAACCTATTCTTGCTTTAGCTTTGTCTTAGGTCATGATTGCTACTCCTGCCTTTTTTTGCTCAGTTGATGCAATTAATTCTGCTCCAGTATCTTGTCTTTACTTGATGTGTGTCTACCTGCATCAAATGTATTTTTTGTAAAAAAACGATGATAAGATTTTGGTTTTTAATCCACTCTGCTATCTGCTTCTATTATATAGGTGAGTTCATCCCATTCACATTATTCACAGTTATGATTACCATCTGTGTATTGCCCATCATTTGATTTCCTTTTTTAACCCTGCCCTTTCTCCTTTCACTCTTTCCCTCCACACCTGTGTCTTGCTCTGAATCAGTCCCACTTTCTCAATCCCTTATTTTATACCCCTTTCTACCACCTGCCTGTTTATTCCGCTTTTACTTCTTTTAGAGTCTTTTAATCACCCTCCTCAACTTTCCCCTCCTTTGTATTATTTTCTTCCTCACACTCCCCTTTATTCTCTTTCTACTTCTCTATAGGGTAAGATAGGATTTTATAATCCAATGAATCTGGCTGTTTTTCTCTCTCTGAACTGATTATAATGAGAGTTAAGTTTTAAGTATTACCTGTCACTACCTGAATTCTCCTCTCCTTGTAATAATATTCTCTACCCCTGCGGCAACATGTACCTGTTTATATGTGGTATAATTTACCCCATTCTACTTCTTCCTTTGCATTTAGTACAATCCTCTTTTTTCTCCCTAAAAATTTTAATGTATCATCTTAAACAGCTTAATACCTCACCATCTGCCTATGTGTATTTCTTCTAACTACTGTGATAATGATAATTTTTAAGAGTTACAGATATTATCTTTCCATATAGGAATATAATCAGTTTGACCTTGTTAAAGTCCTTAATTTTTTCTCTTTCTTATCTACATTTTTATGCTGCTCTTGAATTTTGTATTTGGATGTCAAATTTTCTGTTTAATTCTGGCCTTCTCTTCAGGAATGCTTGGAAATCTTCTATTTTATTAAATGCCCATTCTTTCCCCTGAAAGTGTTTTGATGGGTAGGTGATTCTTTGTTTTACATCTAGTTCTCTTGTCTTCTGTTATATCATAATCCAAGCCTTATTGTGCTTCAGTGTGGAAGCTGCCAGATCCTGTGTAATCCTGACTAGGGCTCCATAATATCTGAATTTTTTCTTTCTGGCCATTTGAAGTATTTTCTCCTTGGCCTGGAAACTCTTAAACTTGTCTAGAACATTCTTGGGAGTTGTCATTTGCGGATTTATTGTAGGAGGTGATCTGTGGATTCTTTCAATGTCTAACTTGCCCTCTTGTTCAAGATTATTAGGTCAGTTTTCTTGGATAATTTCTTGAACTATGATGTCTGAGATTTTTTTTTTGGTCATGATTTTCAGATAGTCCAATAATTCTCAAATTGCCTCTCCTGGATCTATTTTCCATGTCAGGTGGTTTTTCAATGCGAAATTTCTTATTTTCTCCTATTTTTAATTCCTTTGATTTTGTTTTATTATTTTTTGATCTCTTGAAATAATTAGCTTCTATTTTCTAATTCTAGGGTTTAAAGACTGATTTTAACCTGGTAATTTGATCTTTTGATTCTCCTGTTCCATTTGGTCTATTCTCCTTTTCATTAGGCTCTTTTCATAACTGTACTTTTTTTGCCTATTCTTCCAGGAGATTGACTCTGGTTTTTAATCTGCTTATTTCATCATTCAATTTTTGCATCTCTCTATTTGACTAATTTTGCTTTTTAAGCTGTTATTTTCTTTTTGTATTACTCTAATTTATTTTCACCACTTTCTTTTTCATTTCTCTTCTACCTGTCTTATTGGGTTGTTGAACTCCTTTTTGAGCAACTGGAAAAGACTATGAACCTATGGATATCATTGCGTGCCACTGGCTTTTTTAAAATTCCCTTGGTCTGAGTTTGGTGGGACTATGTAATGTAAAGGCTAAGGAAGTGTCACTTTGCATGGTTAGAAAGGAAGATCAGAGGGAGAAACTATATACACAGAAGGTTGAGAAGGGAGGAAAAATAAAACAAGAAGGAGAAGGCTACCAGCTAGCCCATTTTCCTTTTCTTATCCTTCAGTTCCTTTGTCTCCTCATGTACTCTACTACCCCAGTTAAGAGAAACTTTGCCTTTCAAACCCCTATCACTGAAAAAAGTATAATTGCCTCTAATAAAATGTGAACCCCTTGAATTATTAACTGTTGTAAAATAAATGTTTTAATCTTAACACCTAGCATGATACCTCCATATGTTATAAATGCTTAATAAATATTTTTCTTAGTTTAGATTGAATCACCTACTACTCATCCAATTTCCCTGTAGTTTGATCACTAAAATTTAGAAGCATCATAACTAATATATTTATTTTTATTATACACATATCAGTTTAAGTTACAGTATTTGTTTACCTGATTAATCCAAGAATGAAGGTAAATGAGAATTTGCATATATGTATTTTGAAATAAAGATTCTTTTGTTGTCAAAAGTTAGGTACAAAGTGATCTTTTGGTAAGAAATAGAATCATAACAATGAAGAAGGACTCCCTTATTATGTCCTCTTCTCTATCTTCTCATCTGCAATGATCAATCTCCTCTGCTGTATTAAGTCCCTTTTCTTTATCTTTTCATCTGGTGTGATTCTTGTCATCTTTCCATTCACTCCATCTTTCTCCCTTCTCTTCTGTGGAAGATTCACTGAAAGCACTACAAGTCTTCCTTCAATTCTCTAACTAAAAAGATCTTGAGTTTACCAAGGTAACTTTTTGGCTATCTATATGTGGTCTTTCAATGTATGAAAAAACGTTTAATTAACCATCATAAACTTTCAATTTTTTCATTCAAATTTTGTCATGAAACATGTTAAATGTTTTTTATTTTTTGGTCAAACTCTTACCCAATTCCATCTCTCTCTCTCTCTCTCTCTCTCTCTCTCTCTCTCTCTCTCTCCTGTCTCTTATACACATC
>NC_058135.1:272979516-272990485 GCF_016433145.1 Gracilinanus agilis
TCTCTCTCTCTCTCTCTCTCTCTCTCTCTCTCTCTCTCTCTCTCTCTTCAATTTTTGTATTGAGAGTACAGAAAAAATGCCATTTAAAATACACAAGGTAAGGTAAAACGATTATAAATAATGATGAGAACACACATTTCTATTATTAACTGACATTTAAGTTCAATGCAGAAGTTGTGCATACTGCATTTGACACTTGGGCTGGAACCAATCCCCTTCTTATATACACAATAATAGTCTAGAATAGGACAAATCTGAATAATGAAACCACTTCATGGGATTCATGATTCATACTAATTGGCACCTATCTACATTCACAACATAGCCATTGTCTTTTTTTTCTATATCACTTTTTGAAAGGGTTTGTTGGGTAGATAACCTGGATTTGTAGTTTTTACTGTTGCATCATGTCATGTTGATTTCTAAGAGTTTGGATCAATTTAGAACTCTGACATCAGTGGAAGTATGGCTGTTTAAAGATAAAAAACCCCTTCCACTTTAGAATCAATACTAAGCATTGATTTTTAAGGCAGAATAATGGTAAGAGACAGGCAATAGGGTCACACAGCTAGGAAGTATCTGAGGTCAGATTTCAACTCATGGCCTCCTGTGACCAAGGCTGGCTCTCAATGCACTGAACCACCTTGCTGTCTTCTCCTGTTTTTTTTGGATGAATTATTTGTGTGGTCCAAAATGCAAACCATTTGTATAAGCATTCCCTGTGTTTTTTGAATAGAAACTAACTTCCCTAACATTCTGCATTATGCACAGGAAGACTATTGCCTCTAGAGTCAGAGAAGTTGAGTCATAACCCTCACTGTCATGCTTACTACCTGTGTGACCTTAGGTAAGTTACTTACATTAGTCTCTTTAGGTCTCAGTTTCCTTAGCAGTAAAATGAGACAGTTAGACTCAATGGTCTCTCTAATCCCTTCTGGCACTAGATATATGATACTATAATTCAGGTAGCTGCATATTCTGTTCTGATTTCTAACATCTCATTTATCTTTCTGTTTGGCACATCATATTTCTTTAGTAGATCACTGAAGTCTCACACTGATGATGTTTTTCTCTTTAAATCCAGTTGCTATATCTTTGGATGTCCATGTGTTTATTCAGCTTATCATGGTGGAAAAAGTGTTGGACCTTTAGTCAAGAGATGCTTGGATTTCAGTTTTATCTCTAGAATGGACTAGCTACTGTTATAGGTGGAATGGTGATAAAGGATAAGGCCTGATGGAGAGATGGCCTAAGGTCCTCTGATGGCATAAGGACCTGAGTAACCTGAGCTGAGTGAAGGTGTGAATTCTCGGGGAACACCAAGTTTTGGTAGTGAACATCAAGTCCCACAAAGTATTTGAAACTCAGGTAAGCTCCCAGCTCCCACACAACAGTGCCCAGGAATAAGTGAACAAGTGAGGAGCTGTGAATTAGATCACACAGCTTCTCTGACTGCTTATCCTGGATTTAAGTTGATGGATAACACTATAGACTAAATGGATAATGCAGATGACTATGATTTGACTTTGCTTGAGCAGTCCCTTTCCCTCAGATCCAAAGGATATGATCAGCGATCCTTAGGACAATGATGACATTCACCTAAGTCAGCTTTTAGGATTTAATTATAACAAACTTAGGGAAAGGAACAGGTTTGAATGAAAGAGGTGCTAGGAAAGCTTCACTAAACTACCGATGATCAGGTTTGTCAATCAAAAGGTATTCAGGTTTGAGACTGTCTGTTGGAGAGGTTTCTCCTCTCTGTGGCACCGTGGTCAGGCCAGGTACCTTTGGCCTTAAGCAGATCAATTGAGTGTTGATGTTGTTCTTCCTTGATGTTCAAATGATTAATACATAGCACAACTTTGTCCAAAAGTTGAGGATGTGATAACTATTGGAACAGGATGCAGGTAATCTAAGCAGATTTGGTTTGGCCTACCCACCCAACCAACCCAGGTCCCTTCTCAGGAATGAGAGAGCTTCTTCTTCAAAGTTCTCCCTTTTATAATCCTGCCAGTAACTAACTGCGTTTGCCTTCTGGCTCATGGCATCTGGGTTTGTTCTAAATTCTAAAACTGTTGAGGGTCACTCATCCTGTTCTCCATTTTCCATAGCAAAATGATAATACACTATATGACTTCTCTGAGCCTCAGTATATTCATAGGTTTCATTCTTTGGATTCATGTCATGAATGCTGATTGATTAATATATCAAATAGATATTAAAACTTGTAGCACTTAGGAATGAGTTACATGTGAAGTAAGTATTGAGATACTTTTCATAATTCATAAGATTCTTGAAGGGATCAAAAAAGTTAATGCAAGTAATGCATTTTGAAGACCTTAAAGTTCTAAATAGAGATAGTCTTTATAATAATTTTTATTATTATTTATATGCTTTTCATTTTCAGTGGTCTCTTTTTTTTATCCCTGTTACTGTCTCTTTAAATATAACAAAATGCTTGTGTTTTTCTCTTTTTATTATTTCCTGTTTTAAATTAAATTTTTACAGTATCATAATTACCTTTTAATTTATCACTTTAAAGTAACTGACTTACAGAAAGTTAAAAAAACCTAGTTTATATATTATCTTCAGGAGTTCCTTAAGATCAGGGAATGTACTCTATTCTTTTCTAATCCCTGAATTTATCACAAAGCTTTTCACATAGTAAGCACTTAATAAGTACATTTTCATTCATCTATCCATCCATTACCTCATCTATCCATTCAAAAATCCCTATATCTAATCCATGCGCCTATTAATCCATGCATTTATGCATTTGTGCATCAACTCATCAGTCTATCCATCCATGAATCTACTTGCCATAAGATATTTTCCCTTATTAATTATGTTGGCCTCATCTTCTTTTGTTTTATTTCAGGTCTATCAAGCTTCTTTAGAGTTGTGGTGACCTAATTGGATTCCATGGCTATTACCAACAATGTGACTCAGTTAATTTTTACGGGACTTTTCCAAGATCAAGAAGCACAGAGAGTTTCATTTGTTGTTTTTCTTCCTGTGTACATGGTCACAATGTTGGGCAATGGCCTCATCATCTTGACTGTCAACATGAGCAAGAGTCTGAGCTCCCCCATGTACTTCTTCCTCAGTCATCTATCCTTAGTAGAGATCTGTTACTCCTCTACTATTGTTCCTAAATTTATTTCTGGCTTGTTGACTGAGAATAAAACCATCTCATTGGATGGCTGCATGACCCAGATCTTCTTTTTCCACTTCTTTGGAGTTGCTGAGATCCTCCTTCTCACAGTGATGGCCTATGACCGGTATGTGGCCATCTGCAAACCCCTGCATTACATGACCATCATGAGCCGTCCTGTGTGCCATGTGCTGGTGTTTAGTTCCTGGATAGGGGGTATGTTTCATTCTGTAGTTCAGATTCTCATCACTGTCCAATTGCCTTTCTGTGGTCCTCATGTGATTGATCACTATTTCTGTGACCTCCATCCCTTGTTCAAGCTTGCCTGCACTGATACTTTTGTGGAAGGAATTATTGTGTTTGCCAATAGTGGTTTGTTCTCTGTGATTTCCTTTCTCTTCTTGATTTCTTCTTATGTCGTCATCCTGGTTCACTTGAGAAACCAGTCAGCAGAGGGGAGACGCAAGGCTCTCTCTACTTGTGCCTCCCACATCACTGTTGTTCTCTTATTCTTTGGTCCTGCCATCTTTCTCTACTTGAGGCCATCTTCTACCTTTACTGAAGACAAACTTGTGGCTGTGTTCTATACAGTGGTTACGCCAATGTTGAATCCCATCATCTATACGTTGAGAAATGCAGAAGTGAAGAATGCTATGAGGAGATTGTGGGTCAAGAAAGTGAACTTGGGAGGGGAATGAAAATGTGCATGTGAAGACAATGTATCGTGGCTTTGTGGGTAGTGGGTCTTTATACTGAATTTGATTCAGGATTGGATACAGGAAAATCCCCTTTAAACATGAGGGAGGGGGAATTAAATGATATAATTTTATAATTGTAGTGAGCTGAGAATGGATATGGTCCAGTGGTAAGAGTACTGACTTTAGAATCAAAATACCTAGGTTAGGGTCCTAACATTGCCTCTGTCTGTTGGTTCCTGGGTGTGGAATGTTTGGTAGTAGAATTCAGCGTGTCAAAGGAACATTGGAGCCATTTTTAGTTTCAATCCCAAACAGCCTGGCCTCAGATACACTTAGGCTGTCAATATTTTCAAGTTCCCAATTCCTTAATCTTGATTTTTTTTTAGACCCTTAACTTCGGTGTATTGTCTCATAGGTGGAAGAGTGGTAAGGGTGGGCAATGGGGGTCAAGTGACTTGCCCAGGGTCACACAGCTGGGAAGTGGCTGAGGCCGGGTTTGACTTAATCTTGATTTAATGATAGTTTACCCAGTGCTCATCTTGGAAGAAACACCTTTCAAAGTAAATATAATTTGTTTTTATAATAAAAAGGATTTAGGTTCAAATGGTCCCCCCAAATCAGATGGCTTTCTAACTTTGAACTCTCAGTCTCATTGTTCGAGGACAGTTTTCACATCCCAGGAAATGCAAATGTTTTGTGTATCGTATTTTAGAGTTTATAGGTGTGCTGGCTTAAGCTGGGCAAAATGCATGACGTATATGCCTAGAACATTTCTCAGAGATGCAAAGATATCAGTTGGACCCCAAATTCCTTTTATATCTTCTAAACCAGTGGTTCCCAAACTTTTTTGGCCTACCACCCCCTTTCCAGAAAAAAATGTTACTTAGCCCCCTGGAAATTAATTTTTAAAAAAATTTTAATAGCAATTAATAGGAAAGATAAATGCACCTGTGGCCATCACTGCTCCACTGAATCGCTGCAGCACCCACCAGGGGGCGGTGGCGCCCACTTTAGGAATCACTGGTCTAAACTAAAACAAATTTCTTTAAAAATTTTTTTATTTAATTAATAAATTTAGAAAATTTTCTATTGTTACATGATTCATGTTCTTTTCCTCCCATTCTTCCACCCCTCCACCCCCCTATAGCCAATTAGCAATTCCACTGGGTTTTACATGTGTCATTGACCAAGATCTATTTTCATATTATTGATATTTGCACTAGGGTGATTGCTTAGAGTCTACAACCCCAATCACATCCCCATCTACCCATGTGATCAAGCAGTAAAACAAATTTCTTTTACTTGTTTGCCAGAGCAAGTGACCTTCCTCACACAGGTGTATGAAGAAGAAATATTTTTAAACAGTGCATGTATCTCTGTCCTTAGATCTTTCTTTTCAGAATTCAGAAAGTTCCAACCATTGCTGCTTTTTATGGCTACTCTGAGTGAAAACAAATGATATATTCCATTATGAATCTATGCATGCCCTTAAATACTTCATGTCCCTTCGATCTCCTTGTCAATACTCATTTAATAAATGGCTACTCCCAAGGAAACTTCTTGGGGAAAGGAAATTGTAAACCAGCCTCTTCTCTTGTCAATTATTCATGGCCTGATCCTCTTGTAGAATGAATCTCTTACATCTATTGAGCATTTTATAATGATCACCTGTATTTACACGGGCCATGCTTTAGTGTCTGCAAGGGCCTTTTTGGATCCTGCCTCAGACACTCACTAGTTGCATCATCTTGAGGAAGCACCTTAGCATTTCTTAGCTTACGTTTCTTCTGTAGCAATAATGAGAGTATCAACTCACTGAGTTGAGATTCAAGTGAAATTTTATATATGTTACATATATAATTATAATGTCACTTTTCAAAGTACTTCATCAATTTTTCTTCTTGTTCTTGTTCTCTTCCTCCTCCTTCTGCTTTTTCTTTTCCTCCTTCTTTTTCTTTTCTTCGTAATTCGGTGTAATGTAGTTTGACTGGTACAGGCCCACCTCACATTTTCACAGGGTGGATTCAGCAAAAGAGGTGAGTAGGGGCATATGTTAGCAGTGATGGGCAAACTTTTTAAAGAGGGGGGCAAAGGAAAGGAAATGCTCATCTGTCAGTCTGTTTCTAAGGCAACTCTTTTGAAGTTTCATTGTATTGTATCCTACTGTAATAGGTATAAGTTTAAAAGTAGATGTGTAAGGGGGCAGCTGGGTAGCTCAGCGGACTGAGAGTCAGGCCTAGAGACAGGAGGTCCTGGGTTCAAATATGACCTCAGACACTTCCCAGCTGTGTGACCCTGGGCAAGTCACTTGACCCCCATTGCCTACCCTTACCACGCTTCTGCCTTGGAGCCAATACACAGTATTGACTCTAAGATGGAAGGTGAGGGTTTAAAAAAAATAGATGTGTAAGCAGGCTAGGAAAAGCCTTAGCTGGAGGTCATGGACATTCTGAATAGAATGCAGGGGAAGGAGGAAGTCCCAAGAATAGGGAAATAAAGCAATTTTACATTGCTTACGTTTTTCTAAGGATGACTTATGTTGATTTGTTTCTGTTCTGGGGTCAATATGTGGTGAATGAATTCATTTAGTCCACTCTTACATCTGACCTTTTTCAGTAACCTTGAATGTTCATATTAGACATGCTTTGAAAGTTCATATATGAGAAAGTTTTTAATCTTTCATGGCCACCCGTGATATCCCTCTAGAGAAATGTCTGCAAAGTTAGAATGTTCTTCTTGGCCACTGGCTTTAAATTTAATGTTTGACTCACCTCCCCAAGGTCTGACTTTGGAGGGAGGGTGTGTAATGGGGACTGAGGAAGTATCAGTCTGCATGCTTTAAGAGAAGAGAACCAGGAGGCAGCTATGTAGCTCCAGTCCTAGAGATGGGGGGTCCTGGGTTCAAATCTCAACTCAGACATTTCCTAGCTGTGTGAACCTGGGCAAGTCCCTTAACCTCCTTTGTCTAACCCTTTCCACTCTTTTGCCATGAAACCAATACATGGTATTAATTCTAAAGCAGAAGGTAAGGTACATAAAAAAGAAAAGTGGATCAGAAGGAGGAATGATATCCACAGAATGTGGAGTAAGAAGGGAAGACAAATCAAGGGGAGGGCCATCAGGTAGTTTTATCTTCCTCCCCTCTTAGGAGGGAATTAAGAGGATCAAGAGAAATTGTGAGGTTCTTGGTCCTTGGACCCTTAGAACATTATTACCTGAAACAAGTATCTCTACAACTAATAGAATATGAACTCATTGGAGACATGGATTGTTTTAAAAATATATTTTCTCACCTTAACACCGAGAATGATGTCCCACATATAACATGTTTGTTTAATCATCTTTTAAAAGTTGAATTAGGGGGCAGCTGGGTAGCTCAGTGGAGTGAGAGTCAGGCCTAGAGACAGGAGGTCCTAGGTTCAAACCCAGCCTCAGCCACTTCCCAGCTGTGTGACCCTGGGCAAGTCACTTGACCCCCATTGCCCACCCTTACCAATCTTCCACCTATGAGACAATACACCGAAGTACAAGGGTTTAAAAAAAAAGTTGAATTAAATTGAATAATCTATTCCTTTTCATTGAAATTATAGTTTGATTTTTTTCAAAAGATAGAAGTGCCCTACCAATGCATTTATTTTGTTTATATATATGCATATATATACACATATATGAGTATCTATGTGTATGTATAGATACACAGAGTTTGAAAATGTTCCCTGTGTTTTTTTTAGTTTGTAATTTAGTTATGTATTTATTTAAAAACTTTTTTATTAATTTTTTATTTGCAAGTATCTTAGCCCCTCCTTTCCTTCCCTTTATCATAGAAGGCATTATTTGGCAAAGGGATATGTATATATAGATCGTGTCTTTCAGGTTGTCATTTTTCAGTTCATTCTCAGGAGGTGAACATTCAGAAATTATTCTTCAATTAATAAACTTGTAGTTGTAAATAATGTTTTCTTGGTTTTACTCATCTTATTGCTCATTATGACACTTTGTTCTTTCCAAGTTTAAAAAATTAGCTTGCTTATCATTTCTTACAGAACAGTAGTATTCCATCACAATCATATACCACAGTTTGTTTAGCCATCACCAAATGGATGGATATCTCCTTGATTTCCAGTTATTGCCTCCATGAACAGAGCTACTATACATATTTTGGAACATAGAGATTCTTTTTCCTTTTTTCATGATTTCTTTGGGAAAGAGATCCAACAATTGTATTGGTTAAGTCTAAGCACATACACAGTTTTATAACTCTTTGGGTATAATTCTAAATTATTCTACAAAATTGTTGGATTAGTTCACAGTTCTACCAGCCATGTATTAGTGTCCCTAATTTTCCATATCTCCTCCAGCATTTAACATTTTAGCCAATCTAATGGGTATGATATGATATCTCAGAAGTATTTTGGTTTTCATTTATATCAGTAGTGATTTATAGCATTTTTCATATACCTTTATATGGCTTTGATTTATTCCTCTGAAAATTTGTCTGTTCTTATCTTTTGCCCATTTATCAACTGGGGGATGGCTCTTATTCTTACACTTTTGATGACATTTTCTATATTTCGATTTTATCTTAGGCAAATCTGGCCTCAGATACTGCCTAACTGTGTGACGATATGCAAATCATTTAACTTCTCTTTTTTCCTTAAATTCCTCATCTGTAAAATAAATGGGATAAGTAAATGAAAAACCACTCTAGTAACTATACCAAGAAAATCTTAGATGAATTCACAAAGATTTTTATATGACAGAAACGACTCAACAATGACAATAACAATACATTAGTAAAGCATTAAAGTCTCAAACTAATAATGTTTTTCCTCTTTCCATTTTTTACAATCTAGTTAACTTTTCAAAGTTTCATTAATACATGATGTTATGTAGAGATGGCAGCATGGAATCCCTGCAAAATACAGGGTCAGCCTCACCCAAAGTGAGTGTGGTAGTGGAAAGGAAGATAAACTTGAAGTAAAGAGAGACTTGGGTTAAAATTCTGCCTACAGAAGTTTCTAATGCATCTATAGCAATAATGGGCAAACTACAGCCCGAGGGCCAGATGCAGCCCCCTGAATTGTTCTATGCCGCTGCGCAACATTATTCCTTATCTGACGAATACTATAAGTAGGATACAATACAATGAAACTTCAAAAGAGTTGCCTTAGAAACAGACTGACAAATGAGTATTTCTTTTCCTTTGGCCCCCTCTTTAAAAAGTTTGCCCATCAATGGTCTATAGACTAATATCTTGACTTCTTTGAACCTTAGTTTCCATGTACTTCCTAATCCCAATGTTTAGCACAGTTCTGGGGATATAGAAGGAAGTAACCTAATACTTGTTGATTGATGAGTAAATAAAATAGAGATATTAATACATGCAGTAAATTCTCAAAAGTTTTTCAAGAGAATAAAATAAGATAATGCATTTAATGTGCTTCTGAAACCATAAAGCCCTAAAAAGTCAGCTATTATGGTTAATAGTAGCTATTGTTATTGTTGATATGCTTTTCTTTGTCAAAAATATCTTTAAGCATTGTGTGGTACTCACACTGTCTCACTGTTTTCTCATTTGAATTCAACTTATCTCACTACTTGTAACTTTTGACTTCTTGGAGTTAACTGAGGCACATAATAAATTTTAGCTAGCTCTTTTATTTAATATTTTAAAGTATCTTACTTGTAGCTGAAACTGGCTATATATGTTATCTCTACAATTTAGAATGCAAGTTCAAATATCATTATGTTATTTTTCAATTTATATTACTAGTACTTAGCACAGCACTTCACACATAGGAAGTGCATATTAAATGTCATTTCACCTATCCCTCCAATAATTCATCCATCCATCTTGTTGTCCACTTACCCACCCACTCCCTCATCTATTCCTTTAAGACCCCGCTACTAAGAGATCAAAGACAAAAATATCTTATATACAGTGTAATTGTCATCCTCAGAACTTTTTTGGTAGCAAATAAATGAAGGCAAAGTTGATGGTCATTAATTAGGGAATGGTTAAAGAAGTTGTCACCCCATGAATGCAATGGAATATTATTGTGCTGTAAGAAACAATGACTATGAAGAACTCAAGGAACTATGGGAAAGGCATCATATAAACTAATACAAGATAAAGCAAGCAGAACCACAAAAAGAAGATGGACCACAACTACCATAATATAAGGGAAATGAACAATACAATGGAACTCAATGCTATGTAGTCATAATGTCCAAATTTGTTGCTGAATAATGGTTGAGAAAACCTATCTATCCCACCCTGATCACAGTATTTAATAAATGCTTAATACTTGATTAACTGACTTCCAGCTTAGTAAAATTGTATTCTGCTGGTAATACTTTCCAGAATCCAGGCTTGTCTCCAAGTCATCATGAGTCTCTAGTAAAAGCTATGGAATTACAGATTTTTGAACTGAAAGGAGCCTTAGCAAACATCTATTCTGATTCCTTCATCTTTTCAGTGGGGGAACTGAGAAGCAGAGAAGTAAGGTGACTTGTGCAAAGATATATAGGTTCTAAGAGCCAGAAGGCTGAGGTAGGACATCTGATCCCCAAATTAGCATTTTCCCCACTATATCACCTTTCTGGAGAAAGCTTATTAAATTTCAAGGGCAACAGATGGTTATATAATAATCATTGGTATGGTTCATGTGCAAGAAAAGAAAAGCACATGGTGGAACACATGAATGATGGGAACGGGAGATGAAGACAGACTCATAGTAAGAACGAGAGAGCAAACTTGTATGAAGAGATGCCCAGATGAGAGACTATTGGAAGACACAGCTGGGTTCCTCTTCATCCCTCAGAAGATCATAGATATAAGCAGTGAAGCAGTATATGTAGGAATAATATTAATAACATTTATATGACACTTTAATGTGTGCAAAGCTCTTCACAAATATCACATTTTATCCTCACAATCTTTGAGGGTAGAAGTTGTTATTATCCTCCCTTAACATATGTGGAAACTGAGGCAGACAGAGATAGTGACTTTTTCAGAGTCACACAGCTAGTAAGTGTTTGAGACTGAATTTGAACTTGTCTTCCCGAGTTCCAGTTCTCTACACCACACATAGCTTATGTATATATATATATATAT
>NC_058135.1:272990870-273075031 GCF_016433145.1 Gracilinanus agilis
ATATACACACACACACATATACATATATGTATGTGTATGCTTATATACACACAAACATACATATATATACAAACATGTATACATATGAGTATATACATTTGCATGCTTATATATTTATATACGCACATATATTTATATGTGGTGTCATGGACAATAGATAATCCTGTAGATGTAGTCTGACAAGGGAAATGTACAAAAAGACCATCACCACCCAAGTTCTATGCTTCTCTACAGATATAAATGATGTCCCCAAAGTTTCAGTGTTGTTTTAGGCTATTAAACCTTTAAAACATTTTAGTGAAATTTTAAGATATCAAAGCTAAAAACTTCACTGAGACTTTTGGGACACCATGTATATTTATTTAAAAGACAGCTGGAAAATAAGAGTCTCAGGAAAGACACTATTCTTTCAGAGCTGCAAAAGAAACTGACAAGAAAATTAGTAAAGATGAGAGAGAAGAATTCTAATAATTAGTAAATATTATATATTAAAATAAAAAAGAGAAGACACTAAGAGGGGGAAAAATCGATGAACAGTAACCCCAGAATGAAAATGGAAATTGTAATGAAAGGTCAAATTATGTAATAAACATTCTGAGGATCTATTTATTAAAATATATGGCATTAATTTTTTCAAAGTGACATGATCAAAAATAATTCCACAGGAAAAAATAATCCCAGAGCCTGGAGAGAAGTATGGAAAATTTTAATGAGAATATGGATTTTCTCCAAAATGGCATTGTTTTGCTTGAAGTCAATAGTCCAAAATAGAAAGCAAAATAAATTGAAAGAACAACTCATTTAAAAGAAGTCTTGATCGCTTTATAAGTGAAGATGATAGAACTGGAGGATGGAACAAAAAGAGTTTATCAACAGTAACACACTCTGAAAAAGAGTGAAGAAAGAGATTTCAGGAGCTCAGACAAGAAAATTTCTATAGGCTATCTTCCAGGTTTGTTGTGATGATCAAGTGAGACAAATGGTTGCAATTTTTGAGATAATATTTATAATAAAAACAAATGTTAAAAATTGTATATAGCCACTTGCTAGCTGTGTGACCCTGGGCAAGTCACTTGATCCCTGTTGCCTACCCTTACCATTCTTCTGCCTTGGAGTCAATACATAGTACTGACTCCAAGACGGAAGGTAAGGGTCTTAAAAAAATTGTATATACATGTAATTAGGGGAAAATTAAATATTAAGTAAATAACAAAAGATATTCTAAGTTAATATTAATATTAAAACTCTGGATGTAGCCATGATCTAAGAGAGTAGTGTGTGTGTGTGTGTATGTGTGTGTGTGTGTGTGTGTGTGAATATGGCACTCATGAAAACCAGAGGCTCTTTGCTGAACAGGACCAAGTGAGGCATTATCGGTGTTATCTGCTGTTTAAATGATCAAAGGGGGAGCAGCTGGGCAGCTCAGTGGATTGAGAGCCAGATCTAGAGATGGGAGGTCCCAGGTTCAAATCTGGCCTCAGACACTTCCCAGCTGTGTGATCCTGGGCAAGTCATTTAACCCCCATTGCCTAGCCCTTACCACTCTTCTGCCTTGGAACCAATACACACAGTATTGATTCCAAGATGGACGGTAAGAGTTTAAAATAAATGAACAAAGGACAAAATGAAAGAAATCACAATAAAGAGAGGATTGATTTGAGTGTTAAGAATGACATGGTCTTTACTAGGTCATTTGAGTGACAAGTTTAAAAGAAAATTGGTAGAACGTTCTTCTACCAACCCTCTTTAGCTGGTATACCCATATGTAAGTCTCATTTAAGGTCTTTCCTTGCCTCTCCCATCATTTTCTTGCTCCACAGCTTCTTCAAGGAATTCTTTACCTCTGCATTCCTCAGGGTATAGATCAATGGGTTCAACATAGGGGTGATGATGGTATAGAACACAGCAACCATCTTATCTTCTGTGAAGGTGGTTGAGGGCCGCATGTAGATGAAGATGCAGGGTACAAGGAACAAAATGACCACAATGACATGGGAAGCACAGGTGGAGAGGGCCTTACGCCTCCCCTCTGCAGAGTGGCTCCTGAGATAGAGAAGTATGACAGCATAAGAGCCAACAAGAA
This sequence comes from Gracilinanus agilis, assembly GCF_016433145.1. Classification (NCBI taxonomy): domain Eukaryota; kingdom Metazoa; phylum Chordata; class Mammalia; order Didelphimorphia; family Didelphidae; genus Gracilinanus; species Gracilinanus agilis. Next base: position 272,992,954 of record NC_058135.1, read on the forward strand.
TGATGAAGCAGGTCAAGGATATCATTCCAGTGTTGGCCATCACAATGACCCCCACCACATAAGTGTCTGTGCAGGCCAGCTTCAAGAGGGGATGGACATCGCAAAAGAAATGATCAATCATGTTGGGACCACAGAAGGGCAACCGGACCGTGAGAAGGGTCTGTATAATAGAATGAGTAAAGGCTCCCACCCAAGAACTCACCATCAATATGGTACAGACTCTTTGATCCATAATGGTCGTATAGTGTAGTGGCTTACAGATGGCCACGTACCTGTCATAGGCCATTACTGTGAGGATGAAGATCTCTGTGCAGCCAAAGAAATGGCCCCCAAAGAGCTGAGCCATGCAACCTACAAAGGAGATGGTCTTGACCTTGGCTTGGAAGTCCACAATCAGCTTTGGAGCAGTGACAGAAGAGTAGCAAATGTCAACAAAAGATAAGAAGCTAAGGAAGAAGTACATGGGAGAGTTGAGATTTGGGCTAACCCTGATGGTCATGATAATAAGAAAGTTCCCAAAGATGATGATTGTATAAAAAAGAAGGAAGAGATAAAAGCACACTTGCTGCACCTCCTCAATCTGGGACAGTCCTGTCAGAATAAATTCTGTGACATTACTTTCCATGAGATCTTGACAATTTTCAAGTAAGGCATACCATGCCAATTTACCTGAAGGTATGAAGCAACAAAAACATCATTAATTTGGGGTCATATGTGAAGTCACTGCCAATTTTTACCAACACTTCTTCTCTGAAGTTCTAGTTCAGTGATACACTGTGTGATGAAATAAATGCAGTCAAAAATTTAAAATTACTCTCAATGTATGAAAGATCATAGAACACATTGATGTATTCTTGGGAGAGACTTCAGAGGCCGTCTAAGTTCAATTCCTCAATTTTGCATGAAGAAACCGAGACCCAGACGCTGATTCACCCAAAGTCATTTAGGAAGCCTGTAGAAAAGGAGTATCCTAGTCCTTTCCAGTTCCTTTTGGAAAATTGCTATTGTGGGAAATACCCATGACTCCAAAAACAAAAAAAGAGGTTACACCCCCTCTATAATTTAGTAGGGGGATATCTAAAGGTCACACAGTTGGTAATATGAGAAGGATTTGAACATAGGTCTTCCTGAATCTTATGCTACATTGTCTCTTTTCAAAATTAATAAACAAAGAAAACTGATATATCTGATCAACTTTCTTTTTTTAAACCCTTGCCACCTGTTTTGGAATTGGTACTAAGTATCAGTTCTAAGACAGAAGAATGGTAGGGGTGAGGCAATTGGGCAACTTGCCCAGGGTCACATGGGTTGGAAGTATCTGAGGCAAGATTGGAACTCAGGTCCTCTTGACTGCTGGCCTTATGCTCTATCCATTGTGCTACCTTGCTGTCCCTTGATTCACTCTTTGTAGGAGAAACAGTATCTCCTGTTGGAGAAAGGAGCAATAAGTAATTATCAGTAGGAAAGATGCTCAATAGCAGCTTTCATTTCTCACTGATATGTTCTGATGTCATAGAAAGAGACAGGACTAAGAGCCAAGCAATTTGGATTCAAATATTAGCCCTGCAATGCACTTAGGTGACTCTGGATATTTCCCTTTCCTTCGCTGGATCTCAGTTTCTTCACCTGTAAAATGAGGAAGTTCCTTCCAGCTCTGATATCTGTGTGTCTTTGTGCCTTGACCACACTTAGCCATCAGGAAGGGAGGCGGAAAGAGGCTCCATGACAGTTTCCATGGAAACAAATTCAAACAGGGAGATGACTGAGCAGTGCCTTTCATCAACTGAATTTTGTCACCACCATAGTAACTCTTCATCTCATTTCTCTCACTCCTGTCACTGTCCAGAATGGCTGATCCTTTATAAATGTATCTGATAAACTCAGAAACTGTTAGCACTGGAAGGGAGTTTAGAACACAGATCACAGAACACCCCAGGTAGAAGACAGTATAGAACACAGAACACAGAGAGAAAAAAAACCTTAGCTGGGAGGCAAAGCCCTAGATAAGGGAGGAATTAGAATCCACTTGTCCCGAAGAAATTTAACTCACCAGGACTAGATCTAATGCATCCCAGGTCTAGAGCAAACAATCCATCAATAAGCATTTAGTAAGTGATGACTGTGTGCCAAGCACTGTGCTAAATTCTGAGAATACAAAGACAAAAATAGTCCCTGGCAACTAAGAGTTTATATCCTAATTGCGGAGACAACATATACTTAAATTGGTATATGCAAGATATGTCCAGAGTAGAAAGAAGGTAATCTGAGAGGAGAAGGCTTAAGTAGCAGCAGCAGGGGGAAGTGGGAGTCTTCCTACCCAAGTTGGTATTTGAGAAGTGGCAGGTCTGATCAGATTGCTGAGAGGCTATTGGTGATCTTCCAAAGACCAAAGGAGATCAGGGATGTAAAATTAGTCATGAATCTGACAATAAGCACATAGTTAGCATCTACAATGTGCTAGGTAATGTGCTTTGAAAAAAATTTAAGCATGATATAAATTGCACCTATTATTGTTGCTGTAATTATTATTTTATTTTTAAAACCCTTACCTTTTGTCTTAGAATCAATACTGGATGTTGATTCTAAGGCAGAAGAGTGGTCAGGGCTAGGCAATGGAGGTTAAGTGACTTGCCCAGGGTCACATAGCTAGGAAGTGTCTGAATTCAGATTTGAACCCAGGACCTCCTGTTTCTGGGCCTGACTCTCAATCCATTGAGCCACCCAGCTGCCCCCTTTTATTATTATTTTAGAAAATGGGAGAGGTGTGACAGGACTGGAAAAGGGCAAATGTACAAATTTTCATTAAAGAGTGAGTGGAGTGTAATCAGAAAAAACATTAACAAGTAAATTTGACTTTCATTTCTGGAATAAATTTTCAAAGATATGATTAAGGGAAAGTTTTCTTTAAGCATTTAGAAGAGGAAGGAGCAATTGTCAAATGTCATATTTTCACAGCATTACCAGATTAACCTTAATCAGAGGGCTGTTTTAAACATAGAATACTTAGATTTTTGTCAAAGCATTTAAAAAATCCTTTGACATTATGTGTGCGGATGAGGAGAAGAGACTAGATCAGTGATGGGCAAACTATGGCCAGGTGTGTGTGTGTGTGGGCTGAAATGTTCTATCCGGCTACTCAACATTATTCCTAATCTGAAGAATACAATGAGTAGGATACAATACAATGAAACTTTGAAAGTGTTGCCTTAGAAACAGATTGACAGATGAGCATTTCCTTTCCTTTGGCTCCCTCTTTACAAAGTTTGCCCATCACTGAACTAGATGATAAAAAGTTAACTAGATTCAGAATCATGTGAATGGCCTGACCCAAAATGGAAATCATTATTTCCCCTCAAACTCTCCCCTCTTCCTAACTTCCCTATCCCCGTTTTCCTGGTCATGTAGGTTCAAAACTTAGTTGTCATTCTCAACTTCTACTCACTCGCCTTATCCAATCAGTTTTCTAGTACTATTATTTCTACCTTCATAAAATATCTCATATTTGCCCCATTCTCACCTCTGACACTGAAATCACCCTGGAACAGGACTTCATACCAAGACTATTGCTGCAATCTGCTGATTGAGCTCCCAATATTGTCTTTCCAAACTCCAATCCATTTTCCACTCAGCAGTCAAATTGAAATTTCTAAAGCCTAAGTCTCTCTGTATCCTTCTATTACCTCCAGGATTTGTCTTTATAACCTGCCATAGTCTGGCCTTTCTAGTCTTTTCATCCCTTGCTCCCCTCCATATAATTTTTGATCCAGTGAAACTTATTTTCTTTCTCTTTCTTTCCAGTGACTCTCCAATTCCTTTAAGAGTGTTTTTACTTCCTCTTCCTTGTGCCTAAAATGTACTCCCTCCCCATCTTCACCTCCTAGTTTCCCTGGCTTCCTTCAAATCTTAGCTCACATTCTACTTCTTGCTAGAAACCTTCCCCAGTCCTCCTTCATCTTAGTACCTTCCCTCTCTGATCAGCTCCAAATTATCCTGTATGTATTGTTAAGGGAGAAACCAGGGAAAGGTGCCTTGAGCAGTAAATAGGGGTCCAGGTGGGTGTGAGAGACAGAAGTGACAGGAAGGGGCCCAACAAGTAGGGAGACTAAAGTTTAACAGCAAAGGGGTATCTGTTACTGAACTGGCTGTTAGGTCCAACTGCCACTCTGAAGCACCAAGACTAGGCCTATGGTAATCAGCAAAGTAAAGGCAGGAGTTTATAAGTTAAGGCAACACATTTAATCAAGGACAAACTAAGATTGAGAATGGGAATAGGGTTGACTACACTTAAAAGCTAAGGGCAAACCACAGGGGCAGGGGAAGGACTTGACTACACTCTCCTATGATCTAAGCAAGGCAGGGCCCAAAGAAAGTTGTACTGGAGTCACAAGGGGAAAGTTCCTCTCAACCTGGTTCCAGCCAGGTTTGGTCAGCTTAGCTGAGGACCTGAAGGTGGCTTTACTTGGGATCTCACAGCTAATCCAGGGATGGTTTCAGGATGCCAGGAGTCAACGCCACCAGATCAGGTGATCCAAGGTATCCAGGTAGGGAGAGAAAGTTTGCAATGCTGTCCACCAGATCACAAACCACTTCCCTACTCAGTGCTGCTCTGCAGGTCTGACGTCCTCTGCTGTAAGCCTTCACCACTCTCAGAATCCCAGGGAATCTGGATACAACTCCCTTAGCTCTGAGATCTCCCAGAGTCAGCAACAGTTTGTGCCAATCACCATGGAGTCCTTCTCAGGCACAAGCCACTTCCTCCTTCCCCTGCATTCTATTCAGAATGTCCATGACCTCCAGCTAAGGCTTTTCCTAGCCTGCTTACATACCTACTTTTAAACTTATGCCTCTTACAGTATCTTATTTGTACATAGCTGCTTGCCTGTTGTCTCCCCCTCATTTGACTGTGGGTTTCTTGAAAGCAGAGGCTGTTCTTTTGCCTTTCTTTTTTATTCCTAACACTTAGCATAGGGCCTGGAGACACAAAGGAGGTGCTTAAGCAATTTCAGATTAATGACTTACCTGACTCAAAGAGCTACTATTAATGAAATAATGGCAACTTGAAGAGAAGTATCTAGTGGAGGGCCCCAGATATCTAACCTTTTTTCCCATTTAAAAAGTATTCTATTCTTACAATACATATGAAGGCATGCTTGTTGGATTTACAAATGATAAAATGCTTGATGTCTGATGAGTTCATATCTAAAAAGATGTCAACAAGCTAAATGAAGAGGTGGAATCAAAAAAGTTCACATTTAATGGATATTTATAAAATTCCACAGCTATGTTAAAAAAAGATCACATTCATAAATATAAGGTGGAGAAGACATGATTAAATAATAATTCCTATGAGAAATGGTTGAGGCTTTTAGTGCCCTACAAACTCAATGTGTGCCTCTGGAATGATATAGCCCAAAGAACAAATGCTAACCAAAGCTAATTTGAGAAACATTTTCTTCAGAATCACATTCTTCTCCAGTCGGGTCTCACATGGAATATGGTGCTGAATTTTAGCTATATTTTAAGAAATACAAAACAAACTAGCACGATTCAGAAAGGGGCAAAGAAAAATGATACAAGTAGAGGACATATCTTTTTTTTTCTCAAACCCCTGTACTTCGGTGTATTGTCTCATAGGTGGAAGATTGGCAAGGGTGGGCAATGGGGGTCAAGTGACTTGCCCAGGGTCACACAGCTGGGAAGTGGCTGAGGTCAGGTTTGACCCCAGGACCTCCTGTCTCTAGGCCTGACTCTCACTCCACTGAGCTACCCAGCTGCCCCCTAGAGGACATATCTTACAAAGATTGGTTAAAGAAATGGGACAATTTTTGCCAAGAAAAGAAGAGTTCAAGAAAACGTGGCAAGTATCTTCTAGCTTTGGAAGGGGTCTCTTGTAAAAGAGGGATTAGATTTATTCTGTTTGACCTTATAAGGTAGAAATAGGAACAATGGGTGAAAGATGAACAGATGTAGATTTAGACTTAGGGTTTGGAAAAAATTTCCTAACCATCACAGCTGTCCAAAAATGGAATTGGCCTGCTTGGGGCAAGAGGTGAGGGAGGCATGGCATGTGCAAAATAGTGTATTTCTCTTCATATATCTTCATGTGGAAGAAAATATCAAGAGGAATTCTTATTCAGGTATGATCACTCTGGTTCATCTCTAAGATCCTGAGACTTTGTGATTTTGTGAACATGGGGAATAAAATACAAGAGTTAGAATAACCATAGATCCTAGAATGTTATAGCTGGAGGGAAAATTATAATATAGGGGAGATTTTACCTAATATGGAGCAGGAAATGATTTGTATGAATGGACAAAAGGTGTCAATAATATGTAATTTTATAAAGGAAGCTGGAACATAAAATGTGAGAGCTGGAAGAAACCTTTGGACTCTGAATATAGACACAGAGTTGGAAGGATGTTTATGGTCCATTTAATCCCACATTCTCATTTTACAGGTAAAGAAAATGACACCCAGAGAGAAGTGATTTGTTTAAAGTGCCACAGCTAACTGATAGAATGAGGACTAGAACCCAAGTTCCTTAGCAGCTAGGTCAGTGCTCTTCATACTATAATATAGTTGTATTTCCTCTTGTCTCTCAATTTTTGGCAATTTCAGGTTTAGAACTCCAAAGAGAGATAGCTGAGATGCTCCTTGATTTCATGGCAGACAGATTCATGGATATAAAACATACTCTGGAAGACAGGATTCTTTTGCCCACAAAGTGAATCCAGCTAAAGAAACCTGTAGTTACCAAAGTCACTTGACGATCTTATTCAAAGTCATAGAATATCCTGCTTGATAAAACCCCAAGCTGACAAAATGATTTCCTTAGACCATTGGCTAAAGAACTTGGAATGTATTTGTCTACAGTTCATGCCTTCTCTCTGGCCGTTATCTCCAATTTTCTCTGTATGTGTATCTTGTATGCACACAGCTAGTTCTATGTTGTCTATTAGACTGTGTACTTGAGTGAAGGATCTGCTTCTTGTCTTTCTTTGTATCCCAGTGCCCAGAAATAGTTACATATGTACTGAAATACATGTTGCTTTGCCTTCAGGACCATGGACAAGTGGTGTGTAGCAACCCACACTCGCCATCTTGGAATGTACTCCCCACTTTACCCTACTTTCTAAATCAACTTGATTCTTAGAACTCCACCCAGTCCATGATATTTCTTACCTACCATAACACAGTAATTACCTGGATTCATAATTTCCTGTTTCTGTTGCTGAATCTTTAATCTTTTCCTGACTCCTTAATATGGGTGTTCTCCAATAGTTTGCTCTCAGCTTCCCCTGCTCTTCTGTCTCTCTCCACATTCTTTCTCTCTCAACAACCCCACCCATGGTTTCATGAAACCATGAAACCCATGGTTTCAACTACCACTTTAATGTGGTTTACTTTCAAATCTATATCTCTGCCCCTGAGTTTCAGACTCATATCTCCAGTTTCCTAGAAGGCAGCTCATTTCTTAATACTATTTATAATTGATATAGATAGCTTTGCAAACATACACAAAAATAAGCACACATTTCCATATTCACATAAAATGCATATAATATGACAAATGATCCTAGAAGTCATATCAGTTGCCAGAATCACAGAATTTCAGAACTATAAGACCATTTAGTCCAACTCATCTTTTAAAGATAGTGAAAGAGGGAACTAGACTCATGTGCCTGGAAAGAATTCCTTTCTCATCCCCACTGAGCTCACTTCAAAGTTCATCTGAAGAGCAACATTCTCCTTTATAAAGCCTTTCCTGTTTCCCCTATTTTTAGTACTCCTTTTCTCTTCACATTATCTTTTACTTGTTTATAACTCAAATTTCCATAGTTCTCTAATTTTTGAAAAGCACTTTCCTCTCAACAATGGTATAAGCTTAATAGAGAATTTCATCCATTTTAATGATGAACTCCTCCATCTTTAAAGTTTAAAAAGGTTAAATTGGGGGCAGCTGGGTAGCTCAGTGAATTGAGAGCCAGGCCTAGAGACGGGAGGTCCTAGGTTCAAATCTGACCTCAGACACTTACCAGCTGTGTGACACTGGGCAAGCCACTTCACCCCCATTGCCTAGCCCTTACCATTTTCTGCCCTGGAGCCAATACACTGTATTGACTCCAAAATGGAAGGTAAGGGTGTTAAAATTTAAAAAACAAACAAACAAACAAAACTTTGTCATAATGGGAAGAGATATAGAGAAAATCAGATGATGCAAAAATAAAAGGTAACAATAAAAAAAGGCAAATAATGACTCTGAAATCCAATTGAGAATTTCCATAAGGAAGAGTAACCAACAATGCCACATGATGCAGAGGGATCCAAGAGATGAATAAAGAAAAAAATATATAGATTTAGTTGTTACAGGAGCAATGGTAAATTTTTAGGAAATGTTTCTTTAAAGTCACTGGAAGTGCAAGACTTATCTATATAGGTGGTTGAAGAGTGAGGGGAAACAAAGAAGAGGCATACTGGTTAATATTTAACAATTGATTCTCCAAAAAAAATGTACACATGACACACTTTTAAATATTAATGATCTGCATTATCATTTCTCCACAACTCTGTTAAGTCTGGCCAATTGACAAAATAGTCAATCAAGCCTTGATTGGCAGTGTTTGCTAATTTCTAAGGAGTAGATGCTCACAAGGAAAATTTTACAGCTGGCTTTCAGGAGCTGTTTTGAGAAGGCTCCAGCATATCCTTGAAATGGTGATAGAGCTTTGCAGACATTTAGCAGTGAAAGATACGAAAAAAGATAATGGTAAAATGGAGTGGGGAACCCCAAGCTTTGATTATTCATTAATTTATTCAAGGAGCCATTAGTGATGGAAAGAATCACTGATGGGAGATAGGTAGAGGATGCGGGAAATAATGACTGGAGCAATATCTTGGAATAGGCAGGAGGGAATGTGATCAAAGTCACAAAGAGAGGACTTAGGATTAGGGAAGAGAAGTGATACTACTTCTTCTAGGTTGGGAGGCAAAGAAAAGATGATGTGTAATAATATGGAAAAGTGACAAGAAAGAGGAGTGGGTGGGAAGAAAGAACTCATGTTAACTTTCTTCTTCTTACTAAAGTAGGAGGGGGAATCATTCATGATATATGTATAGTGGGGACAAATGAACTTGAGATATAGGAAAAGACTTAAAGAATTTCTTTAGGGACTGAGATATGGCATCAGTGCGGTTCAGTGAGAAGCAGAGTGACATCATACAGATTGAGCTGGCTTCAGCATCAGGAAGGCCTTGGTTCAAGGCCCATATTTGACATATCCTGACTCTATTACCCTGAGAAAATTAACTTCTCAGTGTCCCCACACAACACTCTAAGATTATAGACTACAGGTTCTAATCTGCAGGTTTGGTTTAAAAAAGAGATTGAATTGGGGTACAAAGTAGAAGAATCCTTGGTCAGCAAGTGAAAAATTGATTAAGGTTCTGAATTTGGAATCAGAAAGATCAGGTTCCAATCCCATCTTTATGTTTCCTTTTTTCTTCCTGTGTGAATGAGCAAGTCATTTGATCTCCCCTCACCTTTATTTTCTTAATATACAAAATGTGTATAATAATAACAGCACACATTTAACAGAGTTGTTTTGAAGGTCAAATGAGATCATGTAAATCATGTACTTTGTGAAATGTAAATATTATATAATTAGCCTCTTATAATAATGACAGGCAGTGTGGTGTAGAGAAAAGAGAGCCAGTGTTGTGCTAGGAAGGCTTCTCTTCAATTCCTCCATTTGACATACTGGCTGCATAACCTTGTCCTAATAAGTCCCATCCTCTCATTGATCTGGGCAATTACTTTTCTAAAAGCATAAAATGCATAGAAAGTACTAATCTTCACTGATAGTTTCCTATCTTTATGAATGTTCCCTAAATCACTGAAATCACAGGCCCAGTCATTTTCTTCTAAGCCCATTATTGTCAATAATTAGTGAAAAAGGTGGGCAGCTAGGTGGCTTAGTGGATTGAGAGCCAGGTCCAGAGATGGGAGGTTCTGGGTTCAAATTTGGCCTTGGACACTTCCTATTTGTGTGACCCTGGGAAAGTCACTTGACCCCCATTGCCTAGCCCTTACCACTCTTCTGCCTTGGAACCAACAAACGGTATTGATTCCAAGATGTAAGGTAAGGATTTAAAAAAAATAATAACTAGTGAAAAAAGGCAGCTAGGTGGCATGGTGGATAGAGTTTGGGGAAAGGAGTCAGGAAGACGTAAACTCAAATATGACTTCAGACATTTACTAGCCATGAGACCCTGGGTAAATCACTTAACTTCTATTTGCCTCAGTTTCCTATTCAGCAAAATGAATTAGAGCAGAAAGTGGTAAACCACTCCAGTATCTTTGCCAAAAAAAAAACCCTGAATGGAGTGGTGAAGAGACTGAACAAAAAATAATTATCAGTACCAGAGGGAAAGCTGTACAGGCTGGTCCCTTTTCCTGGATCAGTTCAGTTGGGCTAAGTATGTTCTAGCACATATATATTCATGCCTTAGTAAGAGGCTAAATGCAGCAGAGAATGATGAAAGTTCAGAGACATTAACTTACTGGCAAGATTTCAATTGTCTTTAAGGTGTTTCTGGTTCCTATTCATCTCCTGTCTTTTACATCCCTGTAATTTCTTCCACTTTAAAGGGCATCAGCTGCATGGAAGGCACAGTGTCAGTGGCTCATGGAAGAGCAGTCTCCAAGTAAAATACTATTTCTTTCCCTTTCTGTTTCCAATTTAGGAAATCAAATTCTGTTGAGGATACAGACTAGAAAGTATTAGTGAGGAAACAAGAGAAGTTCCCTGAGCCTTATATTACTGTATCCTTAATAGGATCCCATGCCACACTGATTGAAACTACCAGATGGCCCCAAAGTTAGCTCCCTCTTGCTCTGAGGTCAGCAGGCATCTTGAATGGTGATTCCCTTCAAATTAAAGTGCTACATCTTGGGATAGAGAGACAGGTCCCTGGATTCCCCGGTGACTCTGGAGCTACTGGAAATGCATTGTCCCTGCCATCATTGACCAAAATAATGAGTTCCCAAGAGTTTTTATATTTGGAAGCTTTGGGCCAAGAAACAGTTCAGTTTTCTGCTGCACTGGTCAGGTGAGAAAGGCCACTGGGAAGAGGATGTGCCAAGTGTCTACTCTAGAGTTTTGGGACACTCAGAAACCCAATTACCCTGGATGTCCTGTTCTAGCCCACTTTGCAGTTAAGGATGATTGTCTATTATCTTATCAGCCTCCTTTCTTATATTTTGAATCCAAGTTTAATGAAAAGTGTGTAAATGACTCCTGTCAATTCAAATAAACAAATATTTGTGAAGCATTTACCATGTATCAGGCAGTGTACAAAGGACTGAGAATACAAAAAAGAGGAAAAGAAAAGTTTCTGCCTTCAAGAAGCTTGCATTCTGCCAGGGGATGTGGCATCTAGACAGGCAAAATGCTAAATATATACAAAACTATAAAACTAATTCCACTATTTAGAAAGCTCTAATTAGTGGGGGTGAGGGGATCAGGAAAGGCCTCACATAAAAGGTAGAACTTGAGCTGTGATTTGAAAGAAGCTAATAATCTAAAAGGTAGATATGAGGTCAGACATTCAAAAAATGGAAGAACAACCTTTGCAGGAGATGGGAGGTTGAGTAGTATCCTCCTCCATCAGAACATAAGCTCCATAAGAGTAGAGATTGTCCTTGTATCCTCACTGCCTAGCACATACTATTATTTTAATAAGATTTTGTTGAATGACTAATGCAGTATCAAATATGTAAAACTGTAGGAAGCCAATAAGAGAATAGATAAAAATTGGAGACTCCTCTTTTGACCTTTTTTGTGATCCTTGTGATTTCTTGTTGAAAAGTATTGTGGTCTTATTGAAAAGCTTTAAGTTCCTAGCAAACCAGAATTTAAGAGGTTAACATTCTTCCCCTTTGGTCAGAAATGCAGCCAAGGCCGAAACCTTAGTTTAGCTGGGGCATTTTCCCCTGAGAAAAGTATTCTCAGACTTGGCTTGGTCATAACAAATATAGCTGAAGGTTCAGCCTGGTTCTTATCTTTACCTTGAAGTTTCTAAGCCTGTTGTATTGTCTATGTTAAAAATACAGCTCTGTGTAGTTGTGGGAAACTATTCTTGTGCTTTTGGGTGAAAGGGAGTTTGAATTTCTTATATAATAAATTTGTGACTCAATGGCACTTCGGAGAAGCAGCTATGAGTTAACAGTCAAGATGGTCTCCCATTATTTCCTTATCAACTAAGCCATCCTTATCAGATTATTGGAGATGATAAATAGATCTTGACAGAGAATCAACCTAAAACATTTGAATGGAATGTATAATGTGTAAAAGGGAGAAATGTGAAACAAAATTGGAAAGGAAGGTAGAAGGCAGATTGTGGATAACTTTAAATGTAAGAATGAGCATTCTGTATTTTATTCTAGAAACACTGTAGATTTTTGGGTAGGAAAGTGACAAGGTTAGATCTGCATTTTTAATCTTTTTATTTGATAGTCGTGTGGAGGATAGATGAGAAAAGGAAAGATTGGAGAGACCCAAAGGAATTAGGAAGCTAAAAAATCTTTAGATAATGGAGATGGGAGACTGAAGCAGGGGGTAATAATGTGAGGGTAGACATGGAGTGGTGCAGGAAATATTGTGAACAAAAGATCAATCATACTTAAAATTAATAGGATACGACATGTTAGAAGGTCAAGTTAGGAAGTCAAATGTAATACTAAGGCTGGGGACTGGAGCTACTGAAAGGATGGTGATATCCTTAAAAGAAACAGGGAAGCTGGGCAAAGGAGTGAGGCTGGATAAGGGGTATAGTAGCCTGCCTACTGAGCAAGGTACTGGGAGCTAGAGGAAATATGAAGATTAAACAAGATATGGTCTCATTATCTAGTAATGATAACACACAAACACAAATAATTAGAATATTCAATAATATATGATAAAGACTTCAAAGGTAAAAAAAATACAGAATGCTTTATGAGGTAAGTTTAAGCTTATAAACTTCCAAATAGGGGCAGAGCCAAGAGGATGGAGAAAAGACAGAGGCTTGCCTGAGTTTCCCCAAATTCCCATCCAAACAACTTTTTAAATTTATTTATATTTATTTGTTTAAATAACCCTTACCTTCTGTCAATCAATATTGGGTATTGGTTCTAAGGCAGAAGAGTGGTAAGGGCTAGGTAATGGGGGTTAAGTGACTTGTTCAGGGTCACACAGCTGCCAAGTGTCTGAGGTCAAATTTGAACCCAAGACCTCCTGTCTCTGGGCCTGGCTTTCGATCCTAAACAACTTTAAAATAATGCCTCGAAATGAATTCTAGAGCCACAAAAAACATAAAAGGATGGGTGAACAACTTTCTAGCCCAGTGATGGGCAACCTTTTGAACTTGGTGTGTCAAAATTTGCCAAAAAATGAGCATAACTTGGGTGGTGTGTCACTTTGAGGAAAAAACACCATAATTTCATGATATTTATAGTTTAAATAACAAAAATGTATAACTGTAATATATAATTGTATTTTAATGAACCAAAATAGGTAAATTAACACAGGTAGAATTGTCATCTATAGTGCACAGAGTGTCTACACTAACACTACAGCAAATGTTTCATCCTCAGCATGCGGCTCCATACTTCTCTTTATGAGGCAGCATGCGGCTGCATGTCATCAGTGTGTCATAGGTTTGCCATCATCGTTCTAGCCCAAGGCAACTTAGAAGTTTGGCATATCTCATTTATCCATCTATCTGTTCACCCTCTACTCTTTTACCCCAACAGTCTACCATCCATCCATCCATCCATCCATCCATCCATCCATCCATGTGAAAAGGTCTAAGCTCATGGAAGTGGTGGATTGAGAACTAGGTCTAGAGATGTGAGGTCTTGGGTTCAAATCTGTCCTCAGACACTTCCTAGCTGTGTAACTCTGGGAGAGTCATTTGATCTTCATTGCCTCACTCTTACTCTCTTTTGCCTTGGAACCAATACTTGGTATTAATTCTAAGATGGAAGGTAAAGGTTTAAAAGAAAAGGGAAGGCCTAAGCTTTTATTTTTTAAAAATAGATAACCTCTAGTTATTGATAATGTACATACTGATAATTTAGAAAATTTTTAAATAGAGGTTGAGGTTAATATTTAAAGTTGTGACTGTTGCCGCCATCTTGTTCTATCCTATGCAAAACTAAAGAATTTAAATATTAATCTAACCTTGATTTATAATAGTGTGATAATATATTTCCTTTTGATCCCCCTACATCATTAAAAATAACTTGCCCAAGGAAATGCTTATAAAGAATATTGGGGGAGGAAGAGATGGGAGCAAGGAAGATATTAGATTATTCTCTGTAGATTCTCCATAGGATCTTCCTTTTGCATCTAATAACCATTTTTTGCTATGATTGGTTTTCCTACTTTTCCCTCCAAAAAGAACAGCTGACATGTATGTTATTTCTCAGTTTGAAAAATGTTTTATGCATATCTCATTTGAGTCTCATGATACTTGTGTGACTTAGGTATTACAGGCATTGCTACCTCCAAATTCTTCAGAGGAGTCAGCATATTGTGATTGGTAAAGATCTTGTATTAAACCCCCAAAGACTGCAATTCAAGTCCTGCCTCTGACACATACTGGTTGTATGACCTTGGACAAGTTACAGAACCTTCCAGTGCCCTAAGCAGCTCTCTAATTATGCAAATTGAGGTGAAAGGCCAGTAATCTAATATTAGAGGGAGTTTCTTTAGCTTAGAGCTCTCTATACCAATGGAATCACAGGTGCAGATATATACTTTTTTATCTCCATTTTACAGATGAAGAAGCTGTGGAGCTCATAGGCTAAATGTATTGTTCATGATCTTAATTGACTGTGCCATAATATGGTCAAATACAGAAAAAGATTTCCTTCTTTTCCCTTCTCCCACCCATCAGTCTCTTCCTTTCCTTGCCAATATGTAGTTTGGGAAAGTTCACATTCAGGGTTGGGTATCCTCTCTTCTTCTCTATTCTGTCTCTCTTCCATATAGAAAACATGGGCTTCTACTTGATTTTCCAGGACCAGTTATGGGCACTGATGAGACAAATGGTCTATTTTTCATTATACTTAGAGGAGCAAATGACCATATCTAGGGAAAGTCTACATAGATTGTTTAACCAGTTTAGAGGAAGTTTCTATTCAGGTTTAGCAATTAGCCTATAGCTAGGGTTGGGATGCCAGTTTACTTTGCATATCTAGTCCTGATTCTATATCTGCATTCTACTCCATACTTTCCAAGCTTATAGGACATCTCTAGTGGGTTATTTTGTGGTTCTCTTAAACTGACCTTGTATAAAATGCAACTCATTACCTTCTCTCTGCCCCTGAGGTGACTTCCTTTCTCTATTCTATCGAGTAACTTTCAATCTAGTCCAGTCCACTTAATAAAATTTTCCTCATCTGTTAAATAGGCAGCTAAGTGGAATAGTGGATAGGATACCAGGCTGGGAGTTGGAAAGTCATAAGTTCAAATCTTTAATCTTAGTTACTTGCTCTCTGTGTGACCTTGGGAAAGTCACTTAACAGTTATCTCATTTTCTTCACCTGCAAAATGAGCTGGTGGAAAAAAAAGGCAAACCACTCCAGTATCTTTGCCAAGAAAATCAATGGGATCCTCAAGAGTTAGAAAGGACTCAAAGTGACTGAACAACAAGATCTGTAAAATGAAGAAGTCAAACTAAATGATGTACAGCTTTTGTTATAAAGGCTTCTATTGAAAACAGTGCTACCTTCTCCCTAGGGCAGTGATGGTGAACATTTTAGAGACAGAGTGCAGGGGCCCACCCCACCAGACCTTGTGCTATGCCCCCCCCCCCCGAGATTGTGTGCCATGTCCCCCATCCCCACCAAGTTCTGGGAGTGTCCCTCCCCCCTTATCCCACAAAGAAGAGGGAGAAAGCACTCCCATTGGGCTGCTATATGACAAGTGAGGAATGTTCTCAGCAAATGTAGAGAAGGGGAGGGGAGTGGCCCAAGTGTTCTGCTTCCATCCAGCTCTGCCACCTGTGAACCCCTCACCTGACCCCCCGTGTGTTCTCATTGGTCTGCTGGGTGGAGGGGCATGGTGGAGAAGGGGAGGGGAGCAGCTTTGCCCAAGTCCCTCTGCCTTTCTAGTAATGAACTGGGGGATCAGCAGGTGGAGAGGAGAGCTGCATGCCATCTTTGGCATCAGTGCCATAAGTTCACCATCATTGCTCAAGGGAGACCATTTCATTTTTAAGCAGTTAAATCTTTTAAAAAGTTTTTCCTTTATTTCAAGCCCAAATTCATATCTCTTCAACTTTTATGCTTTGTATTTTGTTTATTGCCTATGTCAAAGGACAAACAAAACAAATTAAATCCCTCTTCCATAATTCTACTTACTTATGTTACAAGGAAACTATTTTGAAACCATAACCATTAATGTAAATGGAAGCCATAGGAATTCTTATCACTAACTTGACAAATTGATCCAGAATAAGGAGGATTCTGCAGTACCTAAGAAATAATTTCTAGAGTTTCTGTCTTTAGTACTGATAAGGAAAGGGGGATCTAGGGAGGTTAAGTGACTTTCCTAACTCCATACATACTCTTAGCTTGATGAGCCATGATTATAATACACTCACTTTCAGATTCAGCATCCTTCTTGATACAATTGACCAGAACCAGGAAATTTAAGAGCCCAGAGCTAAAAGTCTGATCAGTATAAATACATAGATACATTTAGAGGCAGATAATAGGCAGCCTTAGAGTGAGGAATCTGTGGTTTCAAGCCCCATCTCTAATACATTCTGATTGTACAACTCTGAGAAAGTCAATCTTTCAATAGCATTGTAGGAGGCAGCGTCCATAGCAGTTATGATTTTTGCTGCTGAAAGTACTGGTCCAGACCAAAATACAGCCCTCTTAGATCCCCAACCCCCAAAACCTCAACCATGAAATACTGACGAAGAAACTGTGATAGATCCATGAAATAAAAGGAAGACATTTTGTGTTGAGATCGTATAATTTATTTAAAGCATTTTCCAGGATATTACTCTTAAGAACAGCTTTCTACTGCTCTGGATAAATTCTACCTTTTCCATTTCCTCTCACTATGACTTGGGGCAAGGCATGCCCCGGGTCCCACATTATCCACTTCATTTCTCACTTTGCTTCAATGCCCTGACCCAGAGTTTCTTCATGGCATTCTTCACTTCAGCATTTCTTAAGGAGTAGATGACTGGGTTCAGGAGTGGAGTGATCACTGTGTAGAATACAGCCACCAGTTTGTCCATAGAAAATGTGGTGGAGGGTCGCATATAGATGAAAATACAGGGCCCGAAGAATAAGACCACTACAGTAATGTGTGAAGCACAGGTAGAGAGGGCCTTTTGGCGTCCCTCCTTGCTGTGCCCCCTCAAGTGTAGCAAGATTACAACATAAGAGGCCATGAGAACCCCGAAACTAATCACTGAAAGGCTTCCACCATTAACCACGATGAGCTGGCCTATGAATAAAGTATCTGTGCAGGCAAGTTCCAGCAGAGGGAGCAGGTCACAGAAATAGTGGTCAATCACATTGGGACCACAGAAGGGTAAGCGGAACATGAGGAGAATTTGGGCAATTGAGTGTAGGAAGCCGCCCATCCAGGCAATCCCCAATAGGAGGCCACACGTCTGCTGGCTCATGATTGTCATGTAGTGTAGAGGTTTACATATGGCCACACATCTGTCATAGGCCATAACTGTGAGCAGGAAGATCTCAATGCCACCAAAGAAATGGATAAAGAAGAGCTGTGTGATACAGCCCTCGAGGGAGATGACTTTCCTCTCAGAAAGTAAATCCACAATGAGTTTGGGGGATGTGGTGGAGGAATAACAGATCTCCACAAAGGACAGATGGCTGAGGAAGAAGTACATAGGGGAGCCAAGGCTTTTGCTGGCTTTGATGGTTAACACGATGAGAGAATTTCCCAGCACTATAGCTGCATACATGAGCAGAAATACCACAAAGCAAACTCTCTGAACTTCTTGTTTGGGAGAGAGCCCCAGAAAAATGAATTCTGTTACATTGTTCATCTGCCTCATGATTTCTAGTTAAGGGTTCAAGAGTTCTTCAAGACTTATTACTTAATAATTCAAGCCTTAAATCAGAAGAGTGGTCAAATGCAACCCCACCTATTACATAAAGAGTGGTCAATAGGGTAAATGCAAGGGCAAATTCATCAGGTGATAACCAAAAACCAAGTCAGCTTAAGGACCATTAACAATGTAAGGTCAATGGGGTACAGATTTCAGATCTATAAGGAGTCTCATTGTTGAGATAAGGATTTATCAGGAAGATACAAGAGAAGAAGAAAAGAAGAGGACTCAACTAGAGCTGTAGAACAGTTGAAACTTAATGTCCTCCAACCTATGGCTTTTAACTCTTTTCTCCTGCTCCTCTGGATGGAATGACTGTTCTTGGGTAGCCACAAAGCATGGGTAGCTTACTAGGATGGAGTCCTGTGAAATGATAAAGAAGAAGAAATTCATTCTTTGAGATTAGTTAAGTGTCACCGTTACTATTTGGAAATCACCTTAGAGACCATTGAACTCAAGCTCTTATTTTATGACCAATAGAACCGAGGCCAGAGAATTCCATCCAAGTATTCGTTAAGGCTCTCCTGTATATTATTATGTGTAATATATAACTTTACATGTTATGCATAATATAATAAAACATTACATGTAAACATACATATTACATGACACTAAGCACTAAAGCTAAAGAAACAAACATAGTTTTTGCCCTCAAGGAATTTATACTTTATATATCTTTAGAGCTATCTAAAAGTTGAGGAGAGGGACACTTTAGTTGACAGGAACTTATTTTCTCTCCTCTTCATTTTCTCTCCCCTTTCACTGAGCAATTAAAAAAAAAAGAACAATGAAGCTCCTTTAGGGAATTTTCATAGTCAAACATGGTCATGCTGGCCATGTCCAAATATATATGCCTCATTCTGCATCTTGAGCTCATTTGCTCTCTGACAAGAAGAAGGTAGCAGGCTTAATCTTAGTCCTCTGGAATCCTGGTTTGATATTGCATAGACCAGGGAACTCAAGACTTTCAAAGCTGTTTTTCATTATAATGTTGTCATTGCATAAGTAGCAGAAGCTCATTTATTATGGAATTTGGAATAAACCATATCCTCATAGAACTCCATCCAAAGTAATTTAGTAATCAGGTGCACAAGGAAGACATCACTATTTCTCAGTCTCCTTAAGGTCATGGAACTCCAAGTCTTTCACAGAGTCAAACCCCCTTTTGTTTTTACAGAACTTAGCATAGTTGGCAGATGACTATTACCTAAACACATACAAACCAGTGCATTTTACCAGGAACACGCTCCCAGTGAGATTGAATTCTTGGTGAAACTTTAAGAAGCCCAGCCTTCTAGTAGATGCTTAACAAATGTTTCTTGATTAATTTATTTCCAGAGCTGAATAGATACATACATGTAAACATATGCTAACAGATCTTCTTGGGAAAATTTCCTCTAGCCAGTTTCTCTGTCCATTTCTAAAGCCCCAGTGAGAAAAGACTCTTGGGTCTTGACAATGCAAAATACTTGGAAAAAAATTGAGTGTGGGTCAGGCAATTAAGTGTTGATCTTAATCCTGGGTACTAGCTTGCTCTGTATCTTAATTTGCTAACCAAGAAGCAGCCTGGTTTCCCCCACCTGGCATATCTTCTGACTCCTTGAGAATCTGGAAATTAGAGCTATTTTCTTCCTCTTGGACACTCAGTCACTGGGCATAAAGAAGAACTGTCTGATCCCAGCTATGCCTAAGAGGAAAGATCTGTCCATCTCAAGGCTAGTAAGCATTAGAATTATGAGACATTAGAGAGCATGAAGAATCTAAGGTTCAGAAAAGTCAGTCAATAAGCATTTTTAATCACCTTTCAGTCATGGTGATAATTGCTGGGATGAAAAGGAAAAAGATAGTCTTGGTTTTCAAAAAATTTATAATCTAATGGTTGTACAGGTAAGAAGCTGAAATGCCAGAAGTTGAATACAAAACCTGTGAAATTATAATCAGCATTTTTCTTGATCTGCTTCTTAGAATCACAGAATTGGAAAGCTGTAAGGAGCACAAAGTTCATCTAGTACAACCCATCCCTGAAGAAGAATCCTTCCTAAAAAATCCTTTCCAAAAAAAAAAAATCCTTCCTAAAATCTGGTAGGGGGCAGCTAGGTGGCTCAGTGGATGGAGAGCCAGGCCTAGAGACAGGAGGTCCTGGGTTTATATCTGGCCTCAGACACTTCCTGGCTGTGTGATCCTGGGCAAGGCACTTGACCCCCATTGCCAACCCCTTACCGCTCTTCTGCCTTGGAACCAATATACCATATTGATTCTAAGATGGAAGGTAAGGGTTTAAAAAAAAAGACCCTTAGTGTAGTATACTCTTCTCCAACTGCCTTCCAAGGTCAACTAGTCTACTTTTGGAAGCTCTAAAGTAGGTCTTTTAAGTCTGGGATCTATCAACTTTCAAAAATATTTAATAATTGAGTTTAATATTCTGGAATCCACATATTTTATTTTAATAATAACACAATGTATTTAATTTTATGCATTTAATTATTTTGAGGTTTCATAAACCTCACTAGATTACCCTAGGGGTCCAAGACACAGATATAGATATATACATCATTAAGAATTCCTTTTCTAAATATTTAAGAAGTTTTTCTTGATTTTACACCTTCATTACATCCTCCATCACAGTTAGGCTCTTAACACAAATCATGTCACACCCATCCCAAAGGGAGCCCAGAAAAGACAAGGGTAGACAAAGAGGAATAAATAATGAATAGGGCTTCTTCAAAGACTAGGAACAAGAAGCTCTGAACTCATAGTCTCAGTCCACATTCTCTACCTTCTCTGAATCACAAGAAGCATGGGGGTGGATTAGGGTGGGGAGTGGGATGCAACTCCAAAATGCCTCATCTCACATTTTAGCTTAAGGAGCTATCAGGAAATTTGCAGAAAGTAGATGGGATATTTCAGGGATGAATCTGTGAGCCTATTAACATCTGTAATACATTTGAATAATCAGAGCAAGAAAGGAACATCTGGTCCAACAGATTCATTCATTGATTGTATAGATTCAGTTTAATTCCACAGTTTACTAAGAACCTGTCATGTTCAGGGTGCTATTGTGTTAGGTACCAGGGATACAAAGCAAGGAAAAACCCAATCTCTGCCCTCTAGTAGCTTACATTTTGCCGAGAGGAAGCTGCTTAAAGAAGTAAAATTCTGAAGTCACAAAGATATTAAGTTGCAGAACTAGGATTATAGCCAACAACTTCTACCTCAAAATGCCACTGAAGACTTGCCAGTAAACCACACAATATAGCCAACCCTGGATGTAGAAACAATCCCAAGAAAAGTCTCATAGCTTCTTTCTTAAGAAATATGCCAATAAACAGGAATCAGGGAAAACTTTCCCTACTGAGATCTCAGGAAGACTTAAAATTAATTTCATAAAACATCAAGATTTTATGGAGGGCTATTAAATCATGAACAAGCCAAGAATTAGAAAAAAGACTTTCATATCTCCTTGGTTATTATTGCTAGTCAGAGCCATGAAAAGGATTTACTTCTTGTATTTTCTTAGAAGTAGAGGAACCTAAGTATCCTGTATCTTTTTAAAATCCTTCCTAGGGATATAGATATGAGAACACCTGGTCAAGTGCAGTGATTTTCTTGAGGAAGGGTCTTTTAAATAATCAGATGTTTATTTTCTCAGTTATCAAGCATGTTCTCCCTCTTGCTTCCCATCACCTGAAAAAAAAGGAAAAAAACACCTCATAATAAGTAAACAGTCAAGCAACACAATTTCTTAGGGGAAAGAAGGGTCTTAAGAAATAACTGATAACAGTTAGCTAAAAATTATCCTTTCCTCCTTACTGTACTACTTACATTACCTGAGAGGGTCTCAGCTGAAAACAGGCTACCCCTTTCTCTTAGCTAGTGGCAGGGATGTTTGCTTTGGTGCTTAGGGGATGCCAGCTGAATATGGAATAGTGGCCCAACAAAACACTGTCATTGCCCACTTAAGTATGTGAATTCAGGCAAGCCAATTTTCCCTCTTCTCTGAGAACAAATCCAAAGGGCAAAAGGGCACTTAGTCACCCAAGTTTCAGCCCATCTTGTTCTGAAACCCACCATTCAATAGAATGATTGGAAAAAAAACTGTTTCTAGACTGAGAAGCCCAAAGTTTATCAAATGGAAAATTGAAATCAGGGAATTGAGGTCCCTGAAGCTTTTCAGTGTCTCCTGTCAGGGGACTTTCCCCAGTAGACCAAAGTAAACTCAGAGGTTAAGGAACCTTTGATTTAATTGATCAACTAAGAAATCTCTGCCTTCTATCAGGTATCTACTTGATTTGGTTTTTTCTCCTTTCAGATAAGAATGAAGAAAAAAACGCATATCTCCCCAGTTGTACCACTTCTCTACCCAACTTTTGGGTGGCATTAATGAAGGTGGGGTACCTCAGGTAACACGTCCAGATACCTAGAAGTTCAAATTAGTGGAACCAATATTTATTTATCAATCTCTTGATTAATAAACATACCTAACTGGCCAGGGCAACATTTCTAGTGAAGGCTGCCCTGAACTGAAATTAAAATGCAGTATTATAGGGTTCAGGATACAAAGAGAATAATGTTCACTACATAGCCTTGAAGCAAACTTTTTATTGTCTGAAGTTGGTAGTATGGGGCTTTTCACTGTTATCTCTTACCCTGGACCGTGAGACAGCTGTAGGCAGTTATTTTCTCATGTGAATGTTATTTTTGAGCTGTCTGGCCTTCACAGGAAGGCTCATTCTTGATTTCTACTTTTCCCCAGGGAAAAACAGGTTTTCTGGATAATGACTTAGTTTACCTCACTTCAATTAGGATGGAGCTAAGAAATCTCTAAGCTCACAATCACACTGCAAAATGCCACCCTAATTTACCCAGTTTCTTTCTCATAGCACAATCATACAAACACACAGGGAGAAATTAATAAATGTTTGCCTTTATTCACCATTATTCACAAATTAATAGTGACATCACACCATTTTTACTGGACACTCTAAAGGCTACAGTTAGTGGGGCAATGGGGAGAGGATACCTTGGAGTTCCTCTCTTTCAAGGATTCTTAACCTTTTTCATATCATGGACCTCTTAGGTGGTCTATTAAGGACTTTAAGGTCTTTTAAGAAGCTTTTTCAGAATTATTAACTGGATTATAAAGGAAACTAATTACATCAAAATAATTATTAAAATAGTTGATGGACCCCAACATAAGGACCCTTGATTAATCCAACTCAGTGATTTAACATTTTTATTTTATTTTAAAAATATTTTATTTCCCCCCAATTACATGTAAAACAATTTTTAACATTCATTTTCTTTAAATTTTTTAGTTTCAGATCCTCTCCTACATTCCCACCTTCCTTCCTGAGATGGTAAGCAATTTGATATAGACCTTACATGTGCAATCATGTAATATGTTTTCTCATGTTAGTCATTTTGTGGAAAAGATCTCGAATAAAAAAAGGAGAAAGAAAGTGAAATATAGTAAGTTTTAATCTGCATTCAGACTCCATCAGTTCTTTCTCTGAAGGCAGATAACATTTTTCATCATAAGTCTCTGGGACTGTCTTCAGCCACTGCATTGCTGGGAATTTATGGTTATTCATCAAGAAATATTGCTGTCACTATCTGGTTCTGCTCAATTCTCTTTGCTTCAGTTAGTGTTAAGTCTTTCCAGGTTTTTGTTAAATCATCCTGCTAGTGATTTCTTATAGAAGAATGATATTCAATCGCAATCATATACCACAATTTGTAAGCCACTGCCCAATTGATGGAGACCCCCTCAATATCCAATTCTTTGCTACTATGAAAAACTACAATAAGTAATTCTGTAAAAATTGGTCTTTTCCCCTTTTTTGGATCTCTTTACAACCCAGTGATTTTAAATGAAAACAATTTCCAATAGTCTTCATAAAGACTTATGGATACTGTTATGGTATCTTTAATGGAATTTTCAGATCCTCACAGCTTAATTCTAAATCTAGGGAAAATGTGATAGCTTGAAAGAAACCATGAAACAATAGAGGGAATGGACCAAGAGATTTTAGTTCTGGAGAAGAATGAGTTTAATTCTTTTCAAAAGTTCTCTTTTTGTTTCATTGCAAGGTAAGGCATGGAAAGAAACACAAAGAGAATATTTGAGAGGTTTTAATTGGGATACTGAGAGAACAGAATGGTGGTACCATATTTCAGAATTGTGAAATTGATGTAGTGACAGTTAAAAATGAATTTGGCTCTCATCATTTATACATTGGGATAATTATTTATATTTTTTGTTTGTTATACTGTTGATAAATTGTATAGACAGTACTTTTAATATTTATTTAAGCCTAGGAAGTTGAGATAGGGCTTGGACCTATGATTTCATTGGTATAGGAAACTCACAGAAGAGAAAACTCCTTATTCCAGTGAAGGCTAGCATCTTCTCTGACATTAAGAGTTGTCCTGAGCACCGAGAGATTAAGAGACTAGGTCATGGTCACAAAGTCAATTTATATTCAAGGAGGAACTTGTCTATGGGGAAAACCTAAGTCTTCAAAGTTTGATTGCTACCACCCAAATCCACCCTTCTCCCAAAACCCACAGGAAATCAGGAAAGGAAATGGGGATTGAAATAAGGAAGGCCTGGGAGATCCAGAGGAATTAGCTAAGCTACAAAATCTCAAGAGAAAAGCACAGATTCAAGACCAGGTTTCAGCCCAAAGACCGAGCTCAGTTGGCCCTTCCACTCTGTTCCAACCCTCTGGGATCAACTGCTGCTAGTCAGGGTTCTAAAACCTCTCAACTGCCAGAAATTCTGCAATTAGCCTTTTGCAGGGTTGATTGCACCTCTGCACTACATTTTGCTCATTTCTCTTTTTCTAAATTTGCATCTTGCAACATTTTCTGGTTACTAAGATCTAAGGAATTACTACTCTTATTCTAAGCTATATTCTAACTAAGCTCTTATCCCTAACTAAGTTTGCAAAATAAGAAAAAGAGTTGCTATCTTCTAAACTATGCTAAGACTAGACTAAGCTAAACTAGGACAGGTTATGGTAAAGGCATAGGAAAGGAATGGGGATTTAAGTTTTGCAAAAAAAATTTTGAGCAGAAAGGAAAAGCACATTAAATGTAACATTCACAAACATTCTTAAAGGTAGCATTTGCTAACTAGAACAAAGTAATGAATTCTATCAATGTATCTATCTAATTTTATGAACTAAGAAGAAAAATATTAACTAAGAAAAAATTTTGCAATCTAAGCTCCTAAATTCTAGTTCACTTTCTAAAGTTAGTATGTGAATATGTTAGTACACTTATGCCTATGTTAGAAATGCTAGTAAGAATAAGTAAGACTATAATTATTTGTAAGTCTATTGGTCAAACCATAGACTTATGCTATGTACAATATTTACAAAGAAAGTTTAGGAAAATCTGTCCCTGTTCTAATTTATCAAACTAACTAAACTGTCCCTGTGTGTTAGTAAAACTTATTGCTAAGGGTTAGTAAGCAAAATTTATATATTTACATGAAGTGTCAGGTGATTTGAGTAGAAGGTGTCTGAGCCAAAGTAAGAGAAAATTCTGTGCTAAGGCAGACATGCTCTCCTCTCTTAAGTGTAAGTTTAGTGTTTCACCTGTAGATGTGAAGTTAGGAAAATGTTTTATGTGCCATCTAGCATTACTTATCCATGTAATGAGGTGTTACATACTTACTTCACTGGAATTCTTTTGCAAAGTGCATGTACTTCTTGGATGGAATCTAGTGTGGTATGCAGTGAGAATTCTGTTGGGTGTAAGTTATCTTCTTCAAATAAATCTGTCCAATGCTGATCCAGTGCTCCTCTTCACAATGTGGATTTCCTTCTTACAATTGGTGTATTCGGTCACGGATGTCTTTTGTAGTTCTCAGGTTTGCTGTCCTCGTGAAGATCTGCGAAGTCAGCAATACCTCACTTGTGTCATTTGATGTTATCCTGCGCTTGTCAACTTGCACTGGAATTGCTGTTTTGGTGTGTTGACTTGTGTTGTTTGATGCACCCGCGCTTGTCATCTTGCACTAGGACTGATGTTCTAGTGTGTTGACTTGTGTCCAGAACAAGTTCAAATGTCTATCAAATGGGAATAATCTTTCTTCTTTCTTTTTTCTTTGTGGTTTAATAAAGATGATTATAGGTAACAAAAGAATTCGTGATTAAGTCTTTGTGCTTTTCATTTATTCATCGATATCAGTTTCTAGATCTGGGATTGATTGTAAATCAAATGTTGTGTCTTCTTCTTTTGTTGATTCTTTTCCATTGTCATAATTGTTTACAGATGATTCTTCTAAGTAATTGGGATTGGGATAATCATTTGGGTTTAAAATTTGGTGTAATATCTGATTGTTTACTGACTCTTGGTCTAATTCTGGTTCTGATTCATGCTCTGATTGTTGTTCTGATTGCTGCTCTGGTTCTATGGTCTCATGTATAGGCTGTGGACTTTCTGAGGATTTATTTGACTGTCTGGTTGGTGCTAGTTGTTTTTTGTGCTGTATAGTAACTGGGTCTTGTGGTTGTTGTTGGGACATGTCTTGCTGGCTTGACATGAGTGACATGGAACCAAGGATCCTTTCCTTTAATTTTGATTGCACTAGGAGTAGTTAAAATTATTTGAAATGGTCCAAGCCACTAGGGTTCTAACACAGACTTACTAGTGAAGTTTCTGATGTAAACAAAATCTCCAGGTTGGAAGTTATGTAGACTAAAATCAAAGGGTACTCTTTGATGTATCAAGCCTAATATATGGAGTTGATTTAATCGTTGCTTGAGTAATTTAATATATTCATAGTTTGCATTCCATACCCAGGTGTGATAATTTGTGAATGCTTTGAGGTGATTTGCCATGGGAAGGTGGATGCCCATATAGCATTTTGAATGGAGATATGTGTGTAATGCTGTTGGGTTGGCATCATAGATGGAATAGTGCCAATGGTAATGCATCAGGCCATTTCATGTGAGATTCTGCACAGATGTTTGCTATTAGAGTCTTAAAAGATTTATATACGCGTTCAATATGCCCACTCTACTGCAGTCTATATATTGAGTGAAGATGTCGTTTGACTCCTAAGTTTTCATAAACTGTAGCTAAAATTTTATTTGTGAAATGGGACCCAGAATCTGATGCAATGTGAAGTGGAATAGAGAATCTGGGTATCAGTTCTCATAGTAAGATTTTCACAACAAGCACTGAGGTGTTATGTTTTGCTGGAAAAGCTTCTGGCCACTTAGTTAATCTATCCACTATCACTAAAACATATCTGTAACCTTGACTCCTTGGCATTGTGATGTAATCAATTTGTAAGCATTCAAATGGTGTATAAGCTAATGGTTTGCCTCCCAGTCTGTGGACTTTTGTAATTGTCTGGTTAAATTGCATACAAATTCTGCACCTCTGTGAAACTCTCATAGCAACTTCATATATGCCCCTTGCATTCCAGTACCTATTTATGGAATCTGCCATGCCCAGATTTCCATAATGCCCTTTTTGGTGTAAAGCATTGCAAAAGGTGAAATATAGGGACTTAGGTAACATAGGTTTTCCATTTGCCCCCAGCTAAACTCCGTTAGCCAGGTATGCACCGTGATGTTTCTTCCAATTCTTCACTTCCTTTGGGGAGTATGTGTTTTTGAGATCATCTTCCTCCACCAAAGATAAGTTCAGAATTGTAAGTGGTCCATACTTTGCTGTGATATCTGCACGTTTGTTTCCTAATTCCACTGGCCCTTGGATTTTGGTATGAGCTTTGCAATGAATGACTGACACTTGGGTTGTTAATTGGATTGCATCCAACAACTGATTGATTAAATTCCCATATGCTATCTGTTTGCCATTGGATATAATGAAGCCTCTATTTTTCCAGATTTCAGCAGAATGATGCATGACTGAGAAAGCATAATGAGAATCTGTAAAAATGTTTGCTTTGCGATTTTCGGCAAGCTTCAGAGTGTGTATCAAACTGACTATTTCTGCTTCTTGAGCACTCATGGTAGATGGTAATGATGAGTATCAAAGGGTCTCAGAGGCTGTCACTATGGCTACTCTGATATATCTCTGATTGTCTACTATGTATGACAATCCATCTGTGAATAAGGTCATATTGGGGTTTTTCATGGACTTGTCATCTAAAACTGCCGTTGTTTTATGCACAATGTTAAGTGCATCTTCGCAAATGTGTAGACTTTCTCCCTCCAGAGGTAAATCTGGAATCAGAGTCGCAGGATTTAAGTTTCTGCACCGGTGAAAAGTTATTTTTGTTAGCCAACAAGATTGCTTGGTATTGTGATAGTCTTTGGGAGGCGAATGCTTGTAATGTGGTGTTTCTTAAAGTAGATTCCACTTGGTGTGGGGAAAATACTTTCAGTTCATTCCCTAATACCAAGGATGAAGATTTTCTAATCATGATGGCTACAGCAGCTATGGCTTTTAAACAAGCTGGCATACCACATATTGGTGAATCTAATTTTGAGCTATAGTAGGCAACTGGTCTTAACCTATTCCCAAATGATTGTGCTTGAAAACTAGAGGCTATCCCTTTATCTTCATGTACATAAAGGAGGAATGGTTTGTCATGATCACGGATACCTAGGGCTGGAGCTGATAGAATAAATGACTTTAATTTCTCTAACTTGACATACTTGAGCCCACATCTTATTGATTCTATGACTGTTTTTTATCCAATATGCCAAGCTTTTTATAGGGGTTTGAGATAAATGTGTGTGTGTGAGTGTGTGTGTGTGTGTGTGTGTGTGTGTGACAGAGAGAGAGAGAGGCAGAGATAGAAATAAATGAAAGATTATGGGAAAAAGGCTTCTCTAGTTCAATAAGTAATACTTAATGGACAGGAGTAGGGGCTAAAAGCTAATTCCATAATTAATGAGAGACTTAATAATTTGATAATTTATGTAGGAATATCAAAACATATTCCTTGATTACCTTAGAAGTCAGGATGAAATGAATAAAGAAAGTGAGCCCTTGTTAGGGTCAAAGAAGGGAATATGAAGGAAAAAAAGACTGGAAGAAGAAAACTTCTGAATGCCTTGGTTTTATATGGTCACAAGGCATACAAAGTCAGAGGGTCTGCCTATATATCCAGTTTGGTCTTAGATCCTGAGCATCCACATCAACATGATTTTTATAGGAAAAAAGGGGGGAAAAGTTGGGGAATTACATTAAAACCAAAAAACAAACAAAGGAATACTATTGACAATCCTAACATTGGATTGGATGCCCATCATATGGTTATCTTGTTTTGAAAGGGGTTTGTGATAATCCCCTGGACAAGAGGATCTAAGGTCTCAGTGGAGTAGGAACTTTACACCTCCTGGCCAGTTTGGGGTGGGTTTAGAAAGAAATAAGTGAAGGAAGGATATTTAAGAAAGGAGATGTCATTAACCAGCAAACTACCAATGAATTACTAAAGGATGGAGAGGCAGTTTTGTTAATAATAGGGAATTTTAATGCACAGCTTCTCTGATATACATTCTTATATCTAAATGATTAATATAATGATCTTATAGGAGTATATTACATCTTAAATGATTGGTCTGCCATTACCCTTGAATATTAGTGATAACAACTATCTATTAATAGCTGGGACTGTCTCTTATGATAAAGTGTGATTGATCAATAACAGTTGCTTATTAATCAATTACAATTTCTAATCAATAACCAAAGTTATCAAATGATTACCTGATGAATAGCAGGAGACTATTTGTGGATTGGTTGACCCTAAGCCCTGTTACACAAAGAGAGGGAGACTGAGTTTAGGGAAGTAAATTGACCTTTCACAAGGCACACAGAAAGTTAGTGGCAGGGATGATGACTGAACCTTATTCTTTTGCTCCTAAGGTCAGTGTTCTTTTACTGCTTTGGTCTTTGACAATGTTGACTTATATATGGAGATCTTTTTACTTTTTATAGTTGAATTATAAAATAATATCGATAATAACAATGCTATCAATGCAGCAGGTAGGTTTATTTCTCAGTGCAGAGTTTTAAAAAATGAAATGTTATTGATGATATCGCTGCTCATAATTCTTTTTCATTCATTGGTCAATATCAGTAGTTTAAAAATAATTATTATTGAAAACCCTTTTCATGCAAATAAGACATTATAGATAATTATGTATATTTCATTAATTTATTTCATAAGTTAGAGAACTCTATTTACCCATAACCAAAATCTATTCCAGTTTCAAACACTTGTTTAAAGAAGCTATCATAAGGAAAACTTATTTGCTCATGGTAAATTCTTATCCTTTTATTTTTAGAAATATCTAGGCCTTTAACAACAACGACAACAACAAGGTCCTTATGATCTTTGAACTCATTTTTATTCTGGAAAATAAAAATAAATATTTCATCATTGTTTTATGTGTAGCTCTAACTTTTTAATAAATTTAGTGATTTTACAATTCTGGATCCATATGAATTTGAGGACTTTGCATTGGCTTATTTCAAATACTGGGTTAAAAATATACTAGTCTGTGTTCTCAATAGTTAATAGAAGTAAAATCCTCAGTCTTTTCTCATACTTATTGTTTACTTTTGAAATTAATTTCTGTGGGGGAATTTCTAGGCAAACTGCCTGTTAAATGCATTTTAATGGGATTTCCTGGTTAGGACTTATTATTTAAAAAATAACCCATGTTTCTAATAGGATTCTAGAGTCTCTTTAGGTGAGGACTAAAAATGAGCCAAATCCAGATAGTCTCAGGGCTTAAGAGTCCAGGATCTGGGCACAAACAATATTTTTTATTATGAAGCAAGTTCATAAGATTGAAACCAGTATATCTGTTAGAACACAACCTCTTGGAACCCTGTTTGACAAGATGGAATATAAAGTCTTATTCAGAAGCCTCCTCTGAACAACAGGATGGTCAGCTCCTACAAGTGTGAAGTGAGATACATCCAGTAAGATCCAGACAAGCAGAAGTTAATGACTCTGCTGAGGGAGTACTAAAACTGATATGTTGGAATGTGGCAATAATATAGAAAAGAAAGAGGAGAGAAAGAAAGAAAGGAGGAAGGAAGGAAGGAAGGAAGGAAAGAAAGTGAAATACAATGTGTTTCCATCTGTATTCATACTCCATCAATTCTTTCTTTGTAGGCAGATGGCATTCTTCATCACGAGTCTTTGGGATTGTCTTGGATCATTGCATTTCTGAGAATAATGAGCATTCCCAGTTGTTCATCAAAAATATTGCTGTTACCATGTACAATGTTCTTCTGGTTCTGCTCACTTCACTTTGCTTCAGCTCATGTAAATATTTCCAGGTTTTTCTGAAATTGTCCTACTTGTTATTTCTGAGAGAATAATAGTATTCAATTACAATTATATACCACAACTTATTCAGCCATCTCCCAATTGGAGAATCCCTCAACTTCCAATTTTTTGCTGCCCCAAAAAGAGCTGCAATAAACATTTTTGTACAAATAAGCCCTTCCGCCTTTTTTTGGTATTTTTTGGGGGGAGATACAAATGTAGTAGTGGTATTGCTGGATCAAAGGGGATGCACAGTTTTAGAGCTCCTTGAACATAGTTCCAAATTGCTCTCTGTAATGGTTAGATCCAAGTCCAACCCCACCAATAGTGCATCAAGTTCCCAATTTCCCCACATTCCCTCTAGCATTTGATGCTTTCATTTTCTGCCATATTGACCATAGTGTGTGAGGTGGTACCTCAGAGTTGTTTTAATTTGCATTTCTCTCATCAAGAGTCATTTAGAGCACTTTTTCATATGACTATAGATAGCTTGATCTCCTCACTTGAGAACTACCTGTTCATGTCCTTTGACCACTTTTGAATTACAGAATAGAATATTGTTTATGTTTGACTTAATTCTTTATATATTTGAGAAATGAAAATTTTACCAGAGTTACTTGCTGCAAACTTTCTCCCAGCTTTCTGATTTCCTTCTATCTCTGGCTGTACTGATTTTTTCACACAAAACATTTTAAATTTAATATAATTACAATTTTCCATTTTACAACCTATAATGCTCTCTGTCTGATTTGGTCATAAATTATTCCCTTACCCATAGATCTGAGAGGTGAAATATTCCCTGCTCCCCTAATTTGCTTATGCTATCATCCTTTATGTCTAAATCATGTACCCATGTTGACCTTTTCTTGGTGTACTTTGTGAGATTTTGATATATCTCCATCCAGTCTGTGCCAAAATTTCCAATTTTCTCAACAGTTTTTTTGTCAAATACTGAATCTTGTCCCAAAATCTTAGATCTTTTTATTCATCAAATACTAAATTACTATGGTAATTTATTAGTACATATTGGATAGCTACTCTATTCCATTAATCCACCACACTATTTCTTAGCTAATACTAGATTGTTCTGATGATTATCCATTTGTAATAGAGTATGAGATCTGGTACTGCTAGACCACCTTCCATTCCATTTTTTTCATTGATTCTCCTGTGATTCTTGATCTTCTGTTCTTCTAGATGAATTTTGTTATCATTTTTCCTAGCTCTACAAAGTAATTCTTGGACAGTTTGATTGAGTATGACAGGATAAGAAGATTAATTTAGGTAAAGTTGTCATTTTAATTATATTTGCTCAGTCTACCAATGAGCAATGAATATTATTCCAATTTTTTAGGTCTGATTTTATTTGTGTGAAAAATGTTTTGGAACCGAATTTATAGTCCTCGGTTTTGTCTTAGCAGTAGCTTCACTAGTATTTTATATTATCAATCATTAATCAATCAATTAATTAATTTTTGAGGGTAAGTGGTAAGTTTGTCACCATTTATTTTTTTAAATTTGTTTAATTAATTTAGAATATTTTTAAATGGTTACATGATTCATGTTCTTTCCTTCCCCTCCTCCTTCCCCCTCCCAGAGCCAATGAACCATTCCACTGTGTTTTACATGTATCATTTATCAAAACCCATTTCTATATTATCATTATTTGTCATAGAGTGATTGTTTAAAGTCAACATCCCTAATTATATCCCCATCGAACCATGTGATCAATCATATGTTTTTCTTCTGCATTTCTACTCCCACAGTTCTTTTTCAGGATGTGTTCTTTCTCAAAAGTCCCTCAGAATTATGTTGGATCATTGCATTGCTGCTAGTAGAGAATTCCATCACATTCAATTGTGCCACAGTATATCTGTCTCTGTGTATGATATTCTCCTGGTTCTGCTCCTTTTGCTCTACATCAATTCCTGGAGGTCTTTTCAGTTCACATGGAATTCTGGTTGATTATTCCTTTCAGCACAATAGTATTCCATCACCATCATATATCACAATTTGTTTAGCCATTCCCTAATCAATGAACACCCCCTCATTTTCCAATTTTTTGCCACCACAAAAAGTGCAGCTGTTAATATTTTTGTATAAGTATTTTCTTCTGTTATCTCTTTGAGGTACAAACCCAGCAGTGGTATGGCTGGATCAAAGGGTGGGCAATCTTTTAAAGTCCATTGGGCATAATTCCAAATTGCCTTCCAGAATGGTTGGATCAATTCACAACTCCACCTGTAATGCATTAGTATCCCATTTTTGCCACATTCCCTCCAATATTTATTACTTTCCTTTGCTGTCATATTGGCAAATCTGCTAGATGTGAGGTGGTACCTCAGAGTTGTTTTGAATTTCATTTGTCTAATTATGAGAGATTTGGAACACTTTTTCATGTGCTTATTGATAGTTTTTATTTTTTTATCTGAAAACTACATATTCATGTCCCTTGCCCATTTATTAATTGGTGAATGGCTTTATTTTTTGCTACTTATGGGTTTGAGAAATTAGATCTTTGTCAGAGGTTTTTGTTGTAAAGATTTCCCCCCAATTTGTTGCTTCCCTTCTAATTTTGGTTGCATTGGTTTTGTCTGTTAAAACCTTTTTTAATTTAATGTTTTTATAATATATGTAATGTAATATATTATATAATATGTATATAATATATATTGTAATATGTAATATAATATA
The DNA here is from genome assembly GCF_016433145.1 of Gracilinanus agilis. Classification (NCBI taxonomy): domain Eukaryota; kingdom Metazoa; phylum Chordata; class Mammalia; order Didelphimorphia; family Didelphidae; genus Gracilinanus; species Gracilinanus agilis. Next base: position 273,027,069 of record NC_058135.1, read on the forward strand.
TGTAAAACATAATGTAAACTTATTCATTTTACATTTTGTAATATTCTTTATCTTTTGTTTGGTATTAAATTCTTTCCCATAGATCTGAGAGGTATACTATTCTATCTTCACCAAATTTATTTATAATTTCCTTCTTTATATTTGTCATTTACCAATTCTGAATTATGTATCACTAAATGAAATTTGTTTTTGTATATTTTGCTGCTAGACTTTTTTGGTAATAAATAGAAATAATGATGATTTATGTTAGTTTATTTTATACGCTGCAACTTTGCTAAAATTGTTAATTATTTAAACTATTTCTCAGTTGATTTTCTAGGATTAAGATATTGTCATATCATCTGGGGAGAGTGATAGTTTTCTTTCTTCATTACCTATACTAACTCCTTTAATTTATTTTTCTTCTTTTTTTGCTATCATTTCTAATACATTATTGAATATAAATAGTGATAATGAGCATCCTTGCTTTACCCTTGATCTTATTGGGAAGGCTCCTACCTTATCCACAGATAATGTTTGGTGATGACTTTAAATAGGTGCTATTTATTATTTTGAGAAATGTTCCACTTATTCTGTTGTTCTCTAGTGTTTTATATAGGGATGGGTATTGTATTTTGTCAAAAGCTCTTACTGATTCTAATGAGATAATCTATTGGTTTTGTTACTGATCCAGTCAATTATACTGATAGTTTTTCCAATATTGAACCAGCCTTGAATTCTTGGTTTAAATCCCAACTCATCACTGTGAATGTTCCTAGTGACTCTATTTCTGTAATCTCCTTGCTGGCATTTTATTTAAAAATTTTTGCATCTATTAGATTTAAATTAATATCCAATAGCTCCAAGTATTATATTTTATAAGATGTATTAATAATCACTTGAAGTAGAAGAAATAAAAGAACAAAAGTATGAAAGCCTACACCTGAGTAAAATTCTCTAGCCTGGCACTCACCAAACCTTTATTAATCACCTTCCCACTAAAAAATAGTGAAGGGCAGGGTCACATCAAAATATATCCTACATATGTAAGCACATAATGTGAGAAGGAAAATGGAATGCTGGGAGAGTCTTGGGGTTCAAAATTCTAACTACACACATCAAGATTCATTAGGAAAATTGGTATGTAGTTTTCTTTCTCTGTTTTTCCTCTTTCTTGTTTAGCTATCAGCACCATATTTGTATAATAAAAATATTAGCCGATTAATAGAAGAGGAAATTGAGAAAACAGACTACTTAAATAATACCATCTTAGGAAAAGAAATTGAATGAGTCATCAATGAACTAACCAAGAAAAAATTCCCAGGGCCAGATGGATTCACAAGTGCATTCTACCAGACTCTTAAAGAACAATGAATCCTAATNAACAACAAGGTCCTTATGATCTTTGAACTCATTTTTATTCTGGAAAATAAAAATAAATATTTCATCATTGTTTTATGTGTAGCTCTAACTTTTTAATAAATTTAGTGATTTTACAATTCTGGATCCATATGAATTTGAGGACTTTGCATTGGCTTATTTCAAATACTGGGTTAAAAATATACTAGTCTGTGTTCTCAATAGTTAATAGAAGTAAAATCCTCAGTCTTTTCTCATACTTATTGTTTACTTTTGAAATTAATTTCTGTGGGGGAATTTCTAGGCAAACTGCCTGTTAAATGCATTTTAATGGGATTTCCTGGTTAGGACTTATTATTTAAAAAATAACCCATGTTTCTAATAGGATTCTAGAGTCTCTTTAGGTGAGGACTAAAAATGAGCCAAATCCAGATAGTCTCAGGGCTTAAGAGTCCAGGATCTGGGCACAAACAATATTTTTTATTATGAAGCAAGTTCATAAGATTGAAACCAGTATATCTGTTAGAACACAACCTCTTGGAACCCTGTTTGACAAGATGGAATATAAAGTCTTATTCAGAAGCCTCCTCTGAACAACAGGATGGTCAGCTCCTACAAGTGTGAAGTGAGATACATCCAGTAAGATCCAGACAAGCAGAAGTTAATGACTCTGCTGAGGGAGTACTAAAACTGATATGTTGGAATGTGGCAATAATATAGAAAAGAAAGAGGAGAGAAAGAAAGAAAGGAGGAAGGAAGGAAGGAAGGAAGGAAAGAAAGTGAAATACAATGTGTTTCCATCTGTATTCATACTCCATCAATTCTTTCTTTGTAGGCAGATGGCATTCTTCATCACGAGTCTTTGGGATTGTCTTGGATCATTGCATTTCTGAGAATAATGAGCATTCCCAGTTGTTCATCAAAAATATTGCTGTTACCATGTACAATGTTCTTCTGGTTCTGCTCACTTCACTTTGCTTCAGCTCATGTAAATATTTCCAGGTTTTTCTGAAATTGTCCTACTTGTTATTTCTGAGAGAATAATAGTATTCAATTACAATTATATACCACAACTTATTCAGCCATCTCCCAATTGGAGAATCCCTCAACTTCCAATTTTTTGCTGCCCCAAAAAGAGCTGCAATAAACATTTTTGTACAAATAAGCCCTTCCGCCTTTTTTTGGTATTTTTTGGGGGGAGATACAAATGTAGTAGTGGTATTGCTGGATCAAAGGGGATGCACAGTTTTAGAGCTCCTTGAACATAGTTCCAAATTGCTCTCTGTAATGGTTAGATCCAAGTCCAACCCCACCAATAGTGCATCAAGTTCCCAATTTCCCCACATTCCCTCTAGCATTTGATGCTTTCATTTTCTGCCATATTGACCATAGTGTGTGAGGTGGTACCTCAGAGTTGTTTTAATTTGCATTTCTCTCATCAAGAGTCATTTAGAGCACTTTTTCATATGACTATAGATAGCTTGATCTCCTCACTTGAGAACTACCTGTTCATGTCCTTTGACCACTTTTGAATTACAGAATAGAATATTGTTTATGTTTGACTTAATTCTTTATATATTTGAGAAATGAAAATTTTACCAGAGTTACTTGCTGCAAACTTTCTCCCAGCTTTCTGATTTCCTTCTATCTCTGGCTGTACTGATTTTTTCACACAAAACATTTTAAATTTAATATAATTACAATTTTCCATTTTACAACCTATAATGCTCTCTGTCTGATTTGGTCATAAATTATTCCCTTACCCATAGATCTGAGAGGTGAAATATTCCCTGCTCCCCTAATTTGCTTATGCTATCATCCTTTATGTCTAAATCATGTACCCATGTTGACCTTTTCTTGGTGTACTTTGTGAGATTTTGATATATCTCCATCCAGTCTGTGCCAAAATTTCCAATTTTCTCAACAGTTTTTTTGTCAAATACTGAATCTTGTCCCAAAATCTTAGATCTTTTTATTCATCAAATACTAAATTACTATGGTAATTTATTAGTACATATTGGATAGCTACTCTATTCCATTAATCCACCACACTATTTCTTAGCTAATACTAGATTGTTCTGATGATTATCCATTTGTAATAGAGTATGAGATCTGGTACTGCTAGACCACCTTCCATTCCATTTTTTTCATTGATTCTCCTGTGATTCTTGATCTTCTGTTCTTCTAGATGAATTTTGTTATCATTTTTCCTAGCTCTACAAAGTAATTCTTGGACAGTTTGATTGAGTATGACAGGATAAGAAGATTAATTTAGGTAAAGTTGTCATTTTAATTATATTTGCTCAGTCTACCAATGAGCAATGAATATTATTCCAATTTTTTAGGTCTGATTTTATTTGTGTGAAAAATGTTTTGGAACCGAATTTATAGTCCTCGGTTTTGTCTTAGCAGTAGCTTCACTAGTATTTTATATTATCAATCATTAATCAATCAATTAATTAATTTTTGAGGGTAAGTGGTAAGTTTGTCACCATTTATTTTTTTAAATTTGTTTAATTAATTTAGAATATTTTTAAATGGTTACATGATTCATGTTCTTTCCTTCCCCTCCTCCTTCCCCCTCCCAGAGCCAATGAACCATTCCACTGTGTTTTACATGTATCATTTATCAAAACCCATTTCTATATTATCATTATTTGTCATAGAGTGATTGTTTAAAGTCAACATCCCTAATTATATCCCCATCGAACCATGTGATCAATCATATGTTTTTCTTCTGCATTTCTACTCCCACAGTTCTTTTTCAGGATGTGTTCTTTCTCAAAAGTCCCTCAGAATTATGTTGGATCATTGCATTGCTGCTAGTAGAGAATTCCATCACATTCAATTGTGCCACAGTATATCTGTCTCTGTGTATGATATTCTCCTGGTTCTGCTCCTTTTGCTCTACATCAATTCCTGGAGGTCTTTTCAGTTCACATGGAATTCTGGTTGATTATTCCTTTCAGCACAATAGTATTCCATCACCATCATATATCACAATTTGTTTAGCCATTCCCTAATCAATGAACACCCCCTCATTTTCCAATTTTTTGCCACCACAAAAAGTGCAGCTGTTAATATTTTTGTATAAGTATTTTCTTCTGTTATCTCTTTGAGGTACAAACCCAGCAGTGGTATGGCTGGATCAAAGGGTGGGCAATCTTTTAAAGTCCATTGGGCATAATTCCAAATTGCCTTCCAGAATGGTTGGATCAATTCACAACTCCACCTGTAATGCATTAGTATCCCATTTTTGCCACATTCCCTCCAATATTTATTACTTTCCTTTGCTGTCATATTGGCAAATCTGCTAGATGTGAGGTGGTACCTCAGAGTTGTTTTGAATTTCATTTGTCTAATTATGAGAGATTTGGAACACTTTTTCATGTGCTTATTGATAGTTTTTATTTTTTTATCTGAAAACTACATATTCATGTCCCTTGCCCATTTATTAATTGGTGAATGGCTTTATTTTTTGCTACTTATGGGTTTGAGAAATTAGATCTTTGTCAGAGGTTTTTGTTGTAAAGATTTCCCCCCAATTTGTTGCTTCCCTTCTAATTTTGGTTGCATTGGTTTTGTCTGTTAAAACCTTTTTTAATTTAATGTTTTTATAATATATGTAATGTAATATATTATATAATATGTATATAATATATATTGTAATATGTAATATAATATATGTAAAACATAATGTAAACTTATTCATTTTACATTTTGTAATATTCTTTATCTTTTGTTTGGTATTAAATTCTTTCCCATAGATCTGAGAGGTATACTATTCTATCTTCACCAAATTTATTTATAATTTCCTTCTTTATATTTGTCATTTACCAATTCTGAATTATGTATCACTAAATGAAATTTGTTTTTGTATATTTTGCTGCTAGACTTTTTTGGTAATAAATAGAAATAATGATGATTTATGTTAGTTTATTTTATACGCTGCAACTTTGCTAAAATTGTTAATTATTTAAACTATTTCTCAGTTGATTTTCTAGGATTAAGATATTGTCATATCATCTGGGGAGAGTGATAGTTTTCTTTCTTCATTACCTATACTAACTCCTTTAATTTATTTTTCTTCTTTTTTTGCTATCATTTCTAATACATTATTGAATATAAATAGTGATAATGAGCATCCTTGCTTTACCCTTGATCTTATTGGGAAGGCTCCTACCTTATCCACAGATAATGTTTGGTGATGACTTTAAATAGGTGCTATTTATTATTTTGAGAAATGTTCCACTTATTCTGTTGTTCTCTAGTGTTTTATATAGGGATGGGTATTGTATTTTGTCAAAAGCTCTTACTGATTCTAATGAGATAATCTATTGGTTTTGTTACTGATCCAGTCAATTATACTGATAGTTTTTCCAATATTGAACCAGCCTTGAATTCTTGGTTTAAATCCCAACTCATCACTGTGAATGTTCCTAGTGACTCTATTTCTGTAATCTCCTTGCTGGCATTTTATTTAAAATTTTTTGCATCTATTAGATTTAAATTAATATCCAATAGCTCCAAGTATTATATTTTATAAGATGTATTAATAATCACTTGAAGTAGAAGAAATAAAAGAACAAAAGTATGAAAGCCTACACCTGAGTAAAATTCTCTAGCCTGGCACTCACCAAACCTTTATTAATCACCTTCCCACTAAAAAATAGTGAAGGGCAGGGTCACATCAAAATATATCCTACATATGTAAGCACATAATGTGAGAAGGAAAATGGAATGCTGGGAGAGTCTTGGGGTTCAAAATTCTAACTACACACATCAAGATTCATTAGGAAAATTGGTATGTAGTTTTCTTTCTCTGTTTTTCCTCTTTCTTGTTTAGCTATCAGCACCATATTTGTATAATAAAAATATTAGCCGATTAATAGAAGAGGAAATTGAGAAAACAGACTACTTAAATAATACCATCTTAGGAAAAGAAATTGAATGAGTCATCAATGAACTAACCAAGAAAAAATTCCCAGGGCCAGATGGATTCACAAGTGCATTCTACCAGACTCTTAAAGAACAATGAATCCTAATACCATATAAATTATTTGGAAAAATAGCGAAGTTCTACCAAATTCCTTTCATTATAGGAATATGGTGCTGATATAAACATTGTTACTCCGCTGGAACTACAATGGTAAAGAGGACTTATGATTGCAAATTGAAGCCAGAATTTATACCTGATAATCTCATTATGGTTTGGCTATGGGTGAATAGAGAATTCTCTACTTTATTAAAAAGTTGAGACAAAATTCACTGTCCTTTGAAATATCTAATTTGGGTTTATTACTGCATCTTTTAAAAATAGAAGAATAATTTTCTCAATTACTCATTAAAGAATGATTATAAATTATAATGTATTCAGTGATACTATATTTGGGGAAATTTTGGACTGAAAAAACCCTTCTAATCATGTAATAATAATATTAGTTTTTTATATTTTATGTTCTATAAATACAAAATCATGAATGATTTTATCAATAAATGTGCCTTTTCAGTTTTAAAACATTTATTATACAATTTAAATAAATTTAGATTTTATTTGAATAAAATACTAGTGAAAAACCTTTTAAAATTTACTGTTTTATGAAATATATGAAATAAATATCATATTTTTGCTGTTGGCACTGAATAAGTAAATTAATTCAGTTAGGATTGTCATTTTTATTATATTAGGTTGGCCTACCCATGAGCAATTAATGCTTTTCCAATTGTTTAGATCTAATTTTATTTGTGTGAAAATTACTTTGCAATTGTGTTCATATAATATCTGTTTTTGTTTTGGCAAATAGATTCCCAACTATTTTGTATTTTCTGCGATGATTTTAAATGGTGTTTCTCTTTCTAACTCTTGCTGCTAAGTTTCTTGGAAATATATAGAAATGCTGATGATTTATGGGGTTTATTTTGTATTTTGCAACCTTGCTAAAATTATTAATTATTTCAACTGTTTTTTTAAATTGATTTTGTAGGATTCTCTAAATATATCATTATATTATCTTCAAAGAGTGATAGTTTAGTTTCCTTATTTCCTACTTTAATTCTTTAAATTTCTTTTTCTTCTCTACTTGCTAAAGCTAGCATTTCTAGTACAATATTAAATAATAGTGGGCATAATGGACATCCTTGCTTCATTCCTGATCTTTATGGGAAGGCTTCTAACTTATCCCCATTGCAGATGGTACCTGCTGATGGTTTTAAATAAATACTACTTATTTTAAGGAAAGGCCCTTTTATTTCTATGCTTTCTAGTGTTGTCAATAGGAATGGTGCTATATTTTTTCAAAGGCTTTTTCTGGATCTGTTAAGAGAATCATGTAATTTCTGTTAGATTATTTATATGGTCAATTTTATTGATGGTTTTCCTAATATTAGACCAACTTTGCTTTCCTTGTATTAATCCCTCCTGGTCATAGTGGATAATCCTTGAAATATATTTCTGTAATCTTTTTGTTTGTATTTTATTTAAGATTTTTGCACTAATGTTCCTTAAAGATTTGTCTATAATTTTCTTTCCAAGTTTTTGGTCTTCCTGGTTTAGGTATCAGCACCATATTTGTGTCATAAAAAGAATTTAGTAGGACTCCTTTGCTTATTTTGCCAAATAGTTTGTATAGTATTGGGATTAATTGTTCTTTAAGTGTCTGATAAAATTCACTTGTGAATCCATCTGGCCCTGGGGATTTTTTCTTGGGGTGTTCAATGATAGCTTGTTCAGTTACTTTTTCTGAGATGGAATTATTTAGGCATCTTATTTCATTTTTTGTAAACCTAGGCAATTTATATTTTTGTAAATATCTGTCCATTTAACCTAGATTATCAGACTTATTGTCATACAATGAAATAGCTCCTAGTAATTACTTTAATTTCCTCTTCAATAGGGGTGAAATTACCTTTTTCATTTTTGATACTGTTAATTTTATTCTCCTCTTTCTTTTTTAATTAAATTAAGCAATGCACTATCTATTGTATTTGTTTTTTAAAAATAGAAATGGCTCCTAGTCTTATTTAATAGTTAATTCTTTTATTTTCAATTTTGTTAATTTCACCTTTGATTTTAAGTATTTCCAATTTAATCTTAAGTGTGGATTTTAAACTTGTTCATTTTCTAGTTTTTTTAAATTGCATGCATCTGCTTTTTCTCTATTTTATTTATATAAGCACTCAGGTATATAAATTTTCCCCAAAGTATTGCTTTGACTGTCTCCTTTTAGGTCCACTGGGGACCATCTGTTTGGGGTTTTTGAGGGGTAAGAATGCAGGTGGACTCAGGAGGGCTGATGGCAAGCAAGTGGTAAGTTTGTTGATCACAGCTATTATTTTATAGAGATAATGACATAGACTAAGAGATTAGAGAAGCTTTTCACATATACAATGAATATAGATAATTTATCATTCTTTTGCAATAGACTTAGTTTACCTCGTAGAATCTAGACAGAGTTTTCAATAGGCTGATAAATCAACAGGTAACCATCTAACTCAGATTCTCATAGAATCCTTTCATCAGTAGTTTCTTGGAAGGACATGCAATTTCTATAAAGTATAGTTGAGCTGGGTGAAAGGACGGTTCTTTTGGGCCTCATGTAAGGAGTGAGCTTCATGTTTGGCTTTGATTTTATTGGGGTCCACTTTCACTACTGGGAGCTACAGTCTCCAAAAAATTTCGATATGCTGTCTCCTCATTGTCATTCTCTTCAATAAAATCAGTGATTGTTTCTATGATTTGTTCTTTCACCCACCAGTTTGGAAGAATTAGATTATTTTGTTGTCAATTAATTTCTGAATTGCCTTTCCATGAACCCTAATTGATTGCAATTTTTATTGCATTATGATCTAAAAAAGTTGCATTTATTATTTCTGTCTGTATTTGGTTGTGAAGTTTTCATGCCCTGGTACATGATCAATCTTTGTATATGTACCATGTGCTGCTGAAGAGAAGGAATATTCCTTTTGATCCCTATTCGAGTTTCTTCAGATATCTATTTAATCTAACTGTTCTATTATTTCATTCATTTACCTTACTTCTTTCTTACATATGTTTTGGTTTGATTTATCTAGTTCAGATAGGGGAAGGTTGAGGTCCCTTACTAGCATAGTTTAAGCCCCTTGGTTTCTCCTTTAGAAATCTGAGTGTTATATCATTTGACGCAGATATGTTAAGTACTGATATTTCTTCATCGTCTATACTATCTTTAATCAAGATGCACTTTCTTTATCTCTTTTAATCAAATGTATTCTTGCTTTAGTTTTGACTGAGATCATGATTGCTAGTCTTGCTTTTTTTTTCTGACTTGAAGTCCAATATATCCTGCTTCAGTCTCTCACCTTTACTCTGTACATGTGTATCTGTCTCAAATATGTTTCTTGTAAACAGCATATGGCAGAATTCTAGTTTTTAATCCACTCAGCTCTTTGCTTCCATTTTATTGGTGAGTTCATCCCATTTACACTCATAGTTATAATTACCATTTGTGTATTCCCATCTAACTTGATTTCCTCTTTTAATATAGCCCTTTCTCCTGTAAGAATTAAAATTTATGAGATTGTAGCTCAACAACTTTATTAAATTAAAAGTAGGAGGAGGAAGAAGGAGAGGGAAAACTAGGTACTTAGCTGGCTAATCCACCGTGGGCCTCCTCACTATACTTTACCAATTGCTCTGTTTTCTCCCAATATTTTTGACTATATTGCTTCCTGTCTCATGATTTTAAATTCCCTTGGTGGTGGCTCCTCTCTCTTAATTTACTCACTGGTATTTGGGCTCCAGATGACATCAAGAGAGCAACAAGGGAGAGAAATTAATTTCAGACACTTCTTTCACTCTTTCCCTCCACACCAGTGTTTTGCTTTTAGTCACTCTCCCACTTTCTCCTCCCTTATATTACTTCTCATCACATTACACCCTTCTTATTCCCTATTACTTTTCTATGTAGTCTTTTAATCATCCCCCCATCTTCTCCCTTCCTTTTATTACTACTCTCCTTACCTCTCTCTTTTTTATTCCTCTTCTACTTATCTATAGGGTAAACTAACATTCTATACCCCAGTGAATTTGGCTATTCTTCTGTCTTTGAGTCAATTCCAATGAGAGTAAGGTTTAAGTATTACCCATCACCACTCTCATCCACCCACCCACTGTAATAGTTTAGCCCCACCCTGCTCCTCTTCCTATGATATAATTTACCTCATTTTACTTTTCTCTTCCCATCTCTCAGTACAATTGTCTTTTTCAGTCTTGGTTTTTTATTTCATCCTAAAAAACTCATTTCGCACCCTCTGTCTATGTATACTTCTCTAAATACAATGATAATAATAACAATTTTTTAGAATATAGTCAGTTTTGATGGATAAGTGATTCTTGTTTGTAAACACAGGTACCTTGCATTGCAGAATATATTCTAACTCCCCCCTGCCCTTCAATGTGGAAGCTGTGTAATCTGGACTGAGGCTCCATGATATTTGAATTGCTTCCTTCAGCCCGCTTCAAGCATTTTCTCCTTGACCTGGGAGCTCTTGAACTTGGCTATAACATTCCTTGGAGTTGTCATTTGAGGATTTATTGCTGGAGGTGATCTGTATATTCTTTCACCTTCTATTTTACCCTCTTGTTCAAGAATATCAGGGCAGTTTTCGTGGATAATTTCTTGTCTAGGATTTTGTTTTAGGTCATGATTTTCAGGTAGTCAAATAATTCTTAAATGGTCTCTCCTGGATCTATTTTCAAGGTCAGTTTTTGATAAGATATTTCATATTTTCTTCAATTTTTTTTATTCTTTTGATTTTGTTTTAAGTTTCTTGATGTCTTGTGAAGTTGTTATCTTCTCTTCGCCCAATTCTAATTTTTAAAGACTGAATTTCTTCTATAACCTTTTGATCCTCCTTTTCCATCTGATCCATTCTACTTTTCATGGCACTCTTTCCTTCATTAGATTTTTTTGCCCCTTTTTATAGTAAGTCAGTTCTGTTTTTAAAAACTTCTTTTCATCACTGGATTTTTGTGCCTCTTTTTCCAGTTGACTAATTTTGCTATTTCTGTTGTTGTTTTTTTTATATTTCTTTCATTTCTCTTGCCCATCTTTCTTTGATCTGTCTTATTTGACTTTTGAATTCATTTTTTAAGTTCCTCCAAAGCTTGAGACCAATTCCCATTTTTGGGGAAGTTTTTGCATGTGGTTTCTTGGATCCCACCATCTTCTTTTGATTCTGTGTTTTTCTGTGTGGCCTCATAGAAATTTTTGAGCATTAAAAGTTTCTTCTGGGGCAGCTGGGTAGCTCAGTGGAGTGAGAGTCAGGCCTAGAGACAGGAGGTCCTAGGTTCAAACCCAGCCTCAGCCACTTCCCAGCTGTGTGACCCTGGGCAAGTCACTTGACCCCCATTGCCCACCCTTAACAATCTTCCACCTATGAGACAATACACCGAAGTACAAGGGTTTAAAAAAAAGTTTCTTCTGCTGTTTGCTCATTTACCCAGCCCAAAGTTATCATATGCCCAATTGTGGAACCTAGAATGGGGGTGGGATGGGGTAGTTGGCCAGTACTCCTCTGTGTAGTTTTGCTTCCAGTTTCCCCTTATCCCATCAAAATTAATTCTATCTCCCTACTTTTCATGTTGTCTTCAGTGGGAGATCCTCCCCTCTGTACCCACCTTCTAGCTGGTCCCATTTGACTCCTGTCATTTTGAGGCAGTTTTTAAAGACTGACATAGAAGGACTGTCACAGGGGTATCAGGTTTTGTTGGTACTAAGCTGCCATCTTGGCTCCATCCCAACCCCTCTATTCACCTATATTTGTTCTTACTGAAAATATAATAATTGGATTTTCTTAATCAATTTGAGTTGTCACTAGTATTCTTGGACTACAAAGAATATCTCTAAGGTATCTCCTAGTGCTGACATTTGTGAATTCTAGGAGCATGTCCAACCCCATTTGCTTTGGCCAAATATAGGTTAATAGTCATAGAAATTTTATCCTATGGGTGATCAGTATGTGTGCTTGTATATGCACATGGATCTGTGATGAAAAAGCAAATTAGAGTTCATGTGGTAGGCCCAGGTAGTCATGATAGCATTTAAGGGAGGAGGAAGATGCTAACCAAATAGTGCCCTGGTAGAGGTCCAGGATTTCTGATTGGATTAATTAATCTCTCCGTTTATCTTATTCTACTGGGGAAAGACCTTTGATAGGGAATGCTAGAAAGCCTCAGGGACTTCAATTCCCTGACTTCAGTTTTCTATCTCATAAACTTAAAGCTTCTTCAGAGTAGAAATTGCTACTTCTGATCTTCCGAAAGGTCAGTAGCTTTTAGAATAGATTGGGCTAAGGGGTGACATTAAAGTGAGTGTAGGTAAGATCTCATCAGACCATTAATCCTTAGTTAACTGACACCCTCAGATTGCTATATCAAACTTGCTTGCTGCTCACTGAGAGAGAAGGGGAGAATGTTTTCTGCTGAAGCCCTCCCAGAGAATATGACCAATAAAGAGAAGGCTAGAGAGGATCCCATTTTTTAGTTTATAAAAAGCCTTTACATTCTGTCTTAGAATCAGTACTGCATATCTATTCCAAGGCAGAAAAATGCTAAGTGCTGTACAACAGGGGTTAAATGATTTGCCCAGAGTCACATAGCTAAGAAGTGTCAGATGCCCTATTTTAATCCAGGATGTCTCATCTCTAGGACTGCTTCTCAATGCACTGAACCTCCTATCTACCCCAAGAGGGTACTTTATAGCCATTTGATGTCCTCAAGATCCTTCCTCCTAGGAAATCAATGAACTTGAGTAATTGTTCTTATATCAGACATGTCTGAGAGGGAGAAAAGGATCAACATGGTCAAGTTCATCTGCTTTTAGAAAATGAAGGAATTAATTTCCTTGCCATGACTGGCTAGCAACAATGGTCAAACTGTTAAAGAGTATTTGAAAAAATTCTTTAGTTTATTGAAAAACTAACAGCCATGATATCTTATTTCTATTTCAAATTATAATTATTTTAAGTGAGCTTTCATTGAAGAAATCTTATGATTTCTATTTGTTGATGTTTCTCAACAATGCTGATGGTTTCTATGCAGGAGAATGCTGTCTACTTTGTAAATGTCAAGTTGAGAAAACTCTTTGTTTGCAGTTCGAAGTTGTGATTTAAAATTCTGACTTTGGTACTTATTACTTATGTTACTTCTGGTAAGTAATTTTACTTTTCTGTGCAGTTACTCCACTAGTAGAACTTGAGAGGAAGTTCTAAAGAGAGTTTGTTTTGTCTTGATATCCTCAGAATCTAGAAAAACATACCTTACACATAGCATGCTACAAACTAGTGTTTGTGGAATGAATCTAGAGGAGACCTGTGTGAGATAATTTCTAAGTAGATCTCTTTCAGCTCTGATTATTAATCTGATTGCACATGTTCATAGATTCATGGCCTCTGAGTTGGACTCAATATCACATATTTACTTATATTTCCTGATAGTTTTTTTGTATTAAACTCTTACCTTTTGTCTTAGATGCAATATTGTACATTTGTTCCAAAGCAGAAGACCAGTAAGATCTAGGCAATGGATTTAAATGACTTGCTCAGGAACACACAGCTAGGCAGTGTCTGAGTTCAGATTTGAACCCAGGATATCCTGATGACATTTTATTAAGTTATTTTTTCCTAAAATATGAATAAGGAGACATGGGGTAGTATAGTGTTCACCTCTGTGCTTAGATGAACTATATTTAAGTCCTTTCCAAAAACTGCCTTTCCTCATCCACACAGCATACAATGCTGATTATTAGGTCATTCACAAACTGTGGCAATTTACATTTTCCAGCATGGGGCAAGGCCTATGTTATACCATCTGTTATAAGGAAAGTGTGTAAGTTTATAGAGGGCAGAGGCATGGCCAGGAGAATGCAGGATTCTGGAATTCTGTGGGGAAGAGCTGGGCTGTTCTAGGAGGCAGTTGGGCCTGGAGCTGGGTCTTTGCTCTGGCTTTGGACCTAGAGAGAGAGACTAGCTACTTTCCCCTTGGCTGTTTCTACTTTGCTGCTCTGTTATCCTGATTCCATGCTACCTGATTGATATCTACATAGTTCTTGGTGTGATCCTGAATTCATTTGGGCCATTTGTCAGTAAAATTTTGTCTGTGGTCTTTCTGGATCCAGGACCTTTTCCTGGGCCCTATCCAACCTGACTGCCAAAACTCTCTACCTCTATTACCACCAAAAAGGGGTTGTTTTGGGTCAGTGAAGGTTCTGGGGCTTTAGACAGATAGGTGAGTTCAGTGTAGTTTAAATCCAAGAATACTCCTGGTGACAGGACATTTAGATCTGGAGGGGTTTAGATAGAAGACATTAGATTAGAATCATCCAAATCCCATTTTACTTTCCCTTGATTAATAAATCCATCATCTATTCTTCGTTATATACTTTTCTATTTTGTGATCTCAGGACAGGGCTGAGATAAATGGCTTGGGCCTATCAACCCATAACTGGTCTTCCCAAACACTTATTCTTCTGATACTGTCCTTTAATTAAACATCCTAAATACCACCCTAACTTTATGCACCCTAGTTATACTTGTGCTGACAAGTGGTCATCTAAAGACCCTGCCTGAAGAAATTGTTACCTACAAACAAAAAAAGAATCTTGGTACATTTTGAAGAGGGCAACATGATACAATATACCTACAGAGAATTGTAATCCGAAGGGCCTTGAATGTAATGGCAAGACTTGGACTCAAAATTTCTATTGAAGAAAGATGATAAATTCAAAGCTAGGCAAAACCATAGAGATTTAAGCTCTCTCCATAAAAATGATATATTTTATAAAAGTGGCTCTGTAGTAGTAAATAATAACACATGGGGTTTAATAGAGGAAGAAGGGAATGAAGGAGGAATGAAGGGTTAAAGTGGGTTAACTGCCTGACCCACAATAACATACTGGGAAATCTCACCCACCCCCACAAACAGAGAACTTGGGGAATGAGTGGTGATAGATGAGACCAACTGTCATCCAGACCAACTGTTGGGGATTTCTATTAAACTGTAGTGGGCCCTCTGGGTTGTGGAGAAGGAACAAAAGGAAGTTATAAAACACAGTTTAATAATGAGTTTAAGGATAAGAAATGTAGGGAGAGATTACACTAAAACTAGGTATCTAAGGACAGACTGTAGGGACTGGAAAGGTGGGACACTCTACTCTGTCACTTAAAACAGGCTGTCAGGTCAAGCTTGGCAGGTTAGGAGGAATTTGGATGTCTCACTACTGAATCTACTTCTGTTCCAGCAATGTTCATAGCACTAGAAGTCATAGTAAGTAAATCCAGAAAAGTGGTAAAGTCAAGGAGCTGAACTGGTTTGATATGCCTACCAATCAAACCAGATTCATTGCTCAACTTGATCTTTCACAGGGTAGATGGTTTTACAGGAGACATTTATTTTTCTGGGCTCTTTACCTTCAGCAGCTAAGGAAAACCTCTAACTGTGAGCAGTTGCATCCAGAGAGTCTCTGAGAAAAAGAAGTCTCCCTCCACCATTCCATGCTTGGAACCTTCTCTGTAGCCATCCATCTAACTTAAGCCTCTTGCTAAACTTTCCCTAATTCTCTTATAACAGTTCCTGACATTGTTGTATTAATGACATGTTGGACTATTTAAATTGAGAATTATTGTCCACATGGACATCAAGTATATTAGAGGTTTCAGTAATGCCAGTCTATTTTATATATTTACAATCCAGGAAAAAGTCATGGGGATGGAACTGAATCAAAGGTTTTGGAATAATTAAGAAAAGAAATCAAGTTATGACACTAGTTTGTAGCTTGTTTAATAATCAACAGATTGAGAAGGTGCTCTTTCTACCCCTGGGACTTCTTTTTGGCACCCCCTTCTGATCTTCCTCCAATAAATTGTTTTCCTATGTTTAGAGATATTTTTAGTGAGACAAAGTAGGAATGCTTTATAAAAAGTATCTAACCTCATCATCATTATAATCATCATCATCATCATCATCATCATCATCTCTGAAGAAGAGAAGGTAACTTATTCATTCGGGGTTTGAGGATAACAACATTGAAAGGAATGATGTGGTCAGATGATAACTTGTTGAGAGAGGAGAGAATAGATGAGTTATGAATGACAAGGGAGATGTGTGCTAAGAAAAGATTGGAAAAAGTAAAATAGTGAAACAGAATGCTGAGATATAAACTAGTAGAATAGAAGAACATAAAAAGATGAGGAGCAAACACTACAAAATGGAAACATTACAAAATGGAAAAATTGAGAACTTTGCTATGTGATGTTAGGCATATTTTCCTGGCCCCTAACTTCTCTGCAGAACAGGAGGATTCAATGAGACTATATCCAAAGTCTCTTTTATTTCTAAATCCTCCATTTTCCTGACAACATTATTGATTGTTTTCAGTGACAGGATTTATTTCTTGGAATTATTACAGATGACTCTTCACTAAGACTATTCAAGATCTATGGCTGCCCAAGAATAAGAGGTCCATTTGGAAGATCTGAAGAGCAGAATGAAAAATTAGAGAAATATTTGAGCTCTCTTTGTTCATTGATCTCAAACCTACGTGGTCACATCATAGCTTTTTGTTCACTATCCTTCGCTTTCCTTCACTGTCTGTGTGATCCTTGGGAATCCCTTTTGCTACCATCCTCGTTTCTACTCTGGAATTTAAGTGAAATGTTTTAGCATCCAAATTTCCATAAAAACCTGTGCTGTGGTAAAAATTCCCAGGTATTTGCTATTGGACCCGAAGTCATGATGCAGTCTGGCAATGTGACAGAATTCATTTTTCTAGGACTCTCCTCTAATCCAAAAATACAGAGAGTATGCTTTGTACTGTTTTTATTCTTATATGTGGCTATTATTCTGGGGAATTCTCTCATTGTGTTGACTGTCAACTTCAGTAAGAGCCTTAGCTCCCCCATGTATTTCTTCCTCAGCCACCTCTCCTTTGTGGAGATTTGTTATTCCTCTACCACTTCCCCCAAACTCATTGTGGATTTACTTGTTGAAAGGAAATCAATCTCCTTAGAGGGCTGTATTACACAAACATTCTTCCTCCATTTCTTTGGTGGAATTGAAATGTTTCTGCTCACAATAATGGCTTATGACCGATACTTGGCCATTTGTAGGCCTTTACATTATGTGACCATTATAAACCACCGTATCTGTGACCTTCTGGTTGGGA
Organism: Gracilinanus agilis; assembly: GCF_016433145.1. Lineage (NCBI taxonomy): Eukaryota > Metazoa > Chordata > Mammalia > Didelphimorphia > Didelphidae > Gracilinanus > Gracilinanus agilis. The sequence goes on from NC_058135.1 coordinate 273,044,606, forward strand.
TGGCCTGGTTGGGTGGCTTTTTACACTCAACTGCTCAAATTCTCTCTTTGTTCCACTTACCCTTTTGTGGCCCCAATGAGATTGACCATTATTTTTGTGACGTGCTCCCTCTGTTAGACCTTGCCTGCACTGATACCTTCTTTATTGGGTTGCTTATAGTGGCTAATGGGGGGAGCCTATCAATGGTCAGCTTCATAGTTCTTTTGAGCTCTTACAGTGTTATCTTATTCCACTTAAGGGGGCACAGCAAGGAAGGACGCCGAAAAGCCCTCTCCACTTGTGCTTCCCATGTCGTTGTTGTTATCTTGTTCTTTGGACCCTGTGCCATCATCTACCTGCGGCCCACCACCACAAACTCCATGGACAAAATGGTGGCCGTATTCTATACAGTGATCACTCCTCTCCTCAACCCAATCATCTATTCCTTGCGGAATGCTGAAGTGAAGAATTCCATGAGGAAACTATGGTTCAGGGCAATGAATCAAGGAGAGACAGGAAGAGGATAATGTAAGACTCCCTAACAATTTATCTTGAAGCAGAACGGGTAAAAATTAAGAGACGTAGAAGGGATTATAGACTGACAGAAACTTTTATTAGCAATAGTACTCCCAGAGATTATTAAAAATCTTTCTGACTACAGAGTCATGGAGAATTTCTTTTATTGTACTCATAAAAGTTTTGCTTTGGATTTTACTTTCTCATACATATGTATGCATATATATGCATAAATTTATATGATTGTGTGTGAGTAAATAAAGTTGATATATTTTCCATCTTACATATTTATTTTTTTGAATTTAAACATTTATTAATATTCATTTTTAACATGGTTACATGATTCATGCTCCTACTTTCCCCTTGACCACCCACACTCCCCCCACCCATGGCCGCCACACATTTCCACTGGTTTTGTCATGTGTCCTTGATCAAGACCTATTTCCAAATTGTTGATAGTTGCATTGGTGTGGTAGTTTCAAGTCTACATCCCCAATCATGTGCACCCCAACCCATGCGTTCAAGCAGTTGTTTTACTTCTGTGTTTCCACTCCTGCAGTTCTTCCTCTGAATGTGGAATCCTTTCCATAAATCCCTCAGAATTGTCCTGGGTCATTGCATTGCTGCTGGTACATAAGTCCATTGCATTCGATTTTACCATACTATATCAGTCTCTGTGTGCAGTGTTCTTCTGGCTCTGCTCCTTTCGCTCTGCATCAGTTCCTGGAGGTCTTTCTAGTTCACCTGGAACTCCTCCAGTTTATTATTCCTTTTAGCACAATAGTATTCCATCACCAGCATATACCATAATTTGTTCAGCCATTCCCCAATTGAAGGGCATACCCTTCTTTTCCAGTTTTTTGCCACCACAAAAAGTGCAGCTATAAATATTTTCATACAAGTCTGCTTATGTATGATCTCTTTGGGGTACAAACCCAACAATGGTATGGCTGGATCAAAGGGAAGGCATTTTTTTTATAGCCCTTTGAGCATGATTCCAAATTGCCAGCCAGAATGATTGGATCAGTTCACAACTCCACCAGCAATGCATTAATATCCCAATTTTGCCACATCCCCTCCAGCATTCATTACTCTCCCCTTCTTTCATTTTAGCCAATCTGCTAGGTGTGAGGTGATACCTCAGAGTTGTTTTGATTTGCATTTCTCTAATTATTAGAGGTTTAGAACACTTTCTCATGTGCTTATTGATACTTTTGATTTCTTTACCTGAAAATTGCCTATTCATATCTCTTGCCCATGTATCAATTGGGGAATGGCTTGATTTTTTATACAATTGATTTAACTCCTTGTATATTTGAGTAATTAGACCCCTGTCAGAATTTTTTGTTATAAAGATTTTTTCCCAATTTGTTGTTCCCCTTCTGATTTTGACTACATTGTTTTTGTTTGTAAAAAAGCTTTTTAGTTTAATATAATCAAAATCATTTAATTTACATTTTGTAATTTTCTTTAACTCTTGCTTGGTTTTAAAGTCTTTCCTTTCCCACAGATCTGACAAATATACTATTATGTGTTCACCTAACTTATTTATAGTTTCCCTCTTTATATTCAAGTCATTCACCCATTCTGAATTTATCTTGGTGTAGGGTGTGAGATGTTGATCTAGACCTAATCTCTCCCATATTGTTTTCCAAATTTCCCAGCAGTTTTTGTCAAATAGTGGATTCATGTCCCAAAAGTTGGGCTCTTTGGGTTTATCATACACTGTCTTACTGATGTCATTTACCCCAAGTCTATTCCACTGATCCTCCTCTCTGTCTCTTAGTCAGTACCATATTGTTTTGAAGACTGCTGCTTTATAGTATAGTTTAATATCTGGTACTGCTAGGCCCCCTTCCTTCACATTTTTTTTTCATTATTTCCCTTGATATTCTTGATCTTTTGTTATTCCAAATGAAATTTGTTATAGTTTTTTCTAATTCAATAAAGAAGTTTTTTGGTAGTTTGATAGGTATGGTGATAAATAGGTAAATTAACTTGGGTAGAATTATCATTTTTATTATGTTAGCTCATCCTACCCATGAGCAATCAAAGGCTTTCCAATTGTATAGATCCAGTTTTATTTGTTTGGAAAGTGTTTTGTAGTTGTTTTCATATAATTGCTGTGTTTGTTTTGGTAGATAGATTCCCAAGTATTTTATATTGTCTAGGGTGATTTTAAATGGTGTTTCTCTTTCTACCTCTTGCTTTTCTAATGTTTTGGAAATGTATAGAAATGCTGATGATTTATATGCATTTATTTTGTATCCTGCAAGTTTGCTAAAGTTGTTGATTATTTCTACAAGCTTCTTAGTTGATTCTCTAGGATTTTTTAAGTATACCATCATATCATCTGCAAAGAATGATAGCTTGGTCTCCTCATTGCCTATTTTGATACCTTCAATTTCTTTTTCTTCTCTAATTGCAACTGCTAATGTTTCTAGTACTATGTTGAATAATAGAGGTGATAATGGGCATCCTTGTTTTACTCCTGATCTTATTGGGAAGGCTTCTAATTTATCCCCATTGCATATGTTTGTTGATGGTTTTAGGTATATTGTTTATTATTTTTAGGAAAGGTCCTTCTATTCCTATACTTTTCAGTGTTTTCAATAGGAATGGATGCTATATTTTGTCAAAGGCTTTTTCAGCATCTATTGAGATAATCATGTGATTTTTGTTTCTTAGACTGTTGATATGGTCAATTATGTGGATGGTTTTCCTAATGTTGAACCATCCTTGCATTACTGGTATAAATCCCACCTGATCATGGTGGATGATCTTCTTAATTACTTGCTGGAGTCTCTTTGCTAGTATTCTATTTAAGATTTTTGCAACTATGTTCATTTGGGAGATTGGTCTGTAGTTTTCTTTCTCTGTTTTTGGTCTCCCTGGCTTTGGAATCAGTACCATATTTGTGTCATAAAAGGAATTTGGTAGGACTCCTTCTTTGCTTATCATATCAAATAATTTGTATAGTATTGGGATTAGTTGCTCTTTGAATGTCTGATAGAATTCACTTGTGAATCCATCAGGCCCTGGCGATTTTTTCTTAGGGAGTTCTTTGATGGCTTGTTCAATTTCTTTTTCTGATATGGCATTATTTAGGTATTCTATTTCTTCTGCTGTTAATCTAGGCAATTTTTATTTTTGTAAATATTCATCTATATCTCCTAAATTGTTATATTTATTGCCATGTAATTGGGCAAAATAGTTTTTAATGATTGCCTTAATTTCCCCTTCATTAGAGGTGAGGTCTCCCTTTTCATCTTTGATACTGTCAATTTGGTTTTCTTCTTTCCCTTTTTTTATTAGATTGACCAGTACTTTGTCTATTTTATCTGTTTTTTCAAAATATCAGCCTCTAGACTTATTTATTAATTCAATAGTTCTTTTACATTCGATTTTATTAATTTCTCCCTTGATTTTTAGTATTTCTAATTTAGTTTTCATCTGGGGATTTTTAATTTGCTCACTTTCTAATTTTTTGAGTTGCATGCTCAATTCATTAATCTCTGCCCTCCTTAATTTGTTAATATATGCACTCAAGGATATAAATTTCCCCCTGAGTACTGCCTTGGCCGCATCCCACAGAGTTGGTAGGATGTCTAATCATTGTCATTCTCTTCAGTGAAATTATTGATTGTTTCTTTGATTTCTTCTTTGACTAAATGGTTTTGGAGAATCATATTATTTAATTTCCAATTAGTTTTTGATTTTCCTGTCCAGGTGCCCTTACTAATTATTATTTTTATTGCATTATGATCTGAGAAGGTTACATTTATTATATCTGCTCTTTTGCATTTGTTTGCAATGATTCTATGCCCTATTACATGGTCAATCTTTGTGAGTGTACCATGTGCAGCTGAGAGGAAGGTGTATTTCTTTTTGTCCCTATTTATTTTTCTCCACATATCAATTAAATCTAATTTTTCTAGGACTTCATTCACCTCTCTTACCTCTTTCTTATTTATTTTTTGGTTTGATTTATCTAGATCTGAAAGAGGAATATTTAGATCTCCCACTATTATGGTTTTACTATCTATTTCCTTCTTGAGCTCTGCCAGTTTCTCCTTTATGAATCTGGATGCTATGCCACTTGGTGCATACATATTGAGCAGTGTTATTTCCTCATTGTTTATACTGCCTTTAATCAGGATGTAATGACCTTCCCTGTCTTTTTTAATCATATCTATTTTTACTTTGGCTTTGTCAGAAATCATAATAGCCACTCCTGCCTTCTTTTTCTCATTTGATGCCCAAAAGATTTTGCTCAAGCCCTGAACCTTAAACTTGTGTATGTCTACCCGCCTCATATGTGTTTCTTGTAGACAACATATGGTAGGATTTTGGTTTCTAATGCTCTCTGCTATTTGCTTCCGTTTTATGAGCGAGTTCATCCCATTCACATTCAGAGTTATAATTATAAGTTGTGCATTCGCTGACATTTTCGTATCCTCCCCTATTCCTAACTCTTCTTCTTAAACTATTTCCTTTTAAACCAGTGGTTTGCTATTAAGCCACTATCCCTTATCCCCTCCCTTGATTAACTTCCCTTTCTACCCCCTGCCTTATTATTCCCCTATTTTTGTTTTTAAAGGCCTAATGAATTCCCTCCCCCTTCTTCTTCCCTCCCTTTTTTGACCTCCCCACTCCCCTGCTCCCCTTGATTTATCCCTTCTGACTTTCTCAGTAGGGTTAGATAAGAGTTTTATATCCCAATGGATAGTATAGCTACTCTTCCCTCTCTGGGTTGATTACACTGAGAGTAAGGATTAAATATTACCTCTTAATGCTCTCTTCCTCTCCTTCTTATAATAGTATTTGTCCCCTCTCTTTCCCATGCTCTCTTTGTGTGTAATATCATATCCTATTTTTCTTATTCACTCAAGTTTCTCTTGGTGTTCCCTACTATTCACTCCTCTCTTTCCCACCCCCAATGTCATCTTAGACCATTTAGTATTCCACCCTCTCCCTGTGAATTATTCTTCTGATTACTGTAATGGTCAATATGATAATAGTGAATAGAGTTCACTACAGAGAATTATACATAGCATTTCTCCACATAGGAATACAGATAATTAGATCTTACTGAGGCCCTTAAAAAGGGAAGTTTAAAAATTATGAGTTTTCTTTCTTTCCCCTCTGTTTCTTATTTACCTTTTCATGTTTCTCTTGATTTTTGTGGTTGGATATCAAACTTTCCATTTAGCCCTGGTCTTTTCTGTGCAAATACTTGGAAATCTTCAATTTTGTTGAATGCCCATACTTTCCCCTGGAAGTATATAGTCAATTTTGGTGGGTAGTTGATCCATGGTTGCAGGCCCAGCTCTCTTGCCTTTCTGAATGTCATATTCCAAGCCTTGCGGTCTTTTAGCGTGGAGGCTGCCAGATCCTGTGTGATCCTGATTGGTACTCCTTGATATTTGAATTGTCTCTTTCTGGCTTCTTATAAGATTTTTTTCTTTTACTTGGAAGCTCTTGAATTTGGCTATTATATTCCTGGGTGTTGTCTTTTCTGGGTCGAGTGTTGAGAGTGATCTTTCAATGTCTATATTGCCCTCTTGTTGTAGGACTTCAGGGCAATTTTGCTGAATAATTTCTTTTAGTATGGAGTCCAGGTTTCTATTAATTTCTGGTTTTTCTGGAAGACCAGTGATTCTCAGATTTTCTCTTCTAGACTTGTTTTCTTGGTCTGTCACTTTCTCATTGAGATATTTCATGTTTCTTTCTATTTTTTCAGTCTTTTGACTTTGTTTTATTTGTTCTCGTTGTCCTGAGAGATCATTAGCATCTGATTGCTCAATTCTAGCCTTTTGGGACTGCTTTTCCTTTTCAATCTTGTCATTTCTGGTGTTCAATTTGATTATCAGTTCATTTGATTTCTGCGCCTCACTTTCCAATTGCAAAATTCTGCCTTTTAAACTGTTATTTTCTTGCCTTATTTCCTTTTGAGCTATTTCCCATTTCTCTAACCAAATCTTTTCCGACTTTCTCGTCATCTCAGTTTTGAACTCTTCAAGAGCTTGTGACCAGTTTTCCTTATTTTGGGAGGGTCCGGATGCTTGTTTGTTCTCATCCTTTGTTTGCTCAGTTGTCTGGATTTTCTCTGTGTAAAAGTTGTCAAGTGTTAAATATTTCTTTTTCTTGTTGTTAATCTTTCTCTTCTGAACTTCCTGATTCTGGTTAGCCATTGTTAGCCCAGCAGCTTCTCAGCTTTATCCTCACGCTCAGGGTCTGTCTGCGGTCTTTTGGGTCCTGAGGTCTGAGGTCTGGTTTTTCTCAAGGTCAAGCCCACTGGTGGACCCCCTTGCTTGGTCTTCTGCCGGAGGTTCCTTTACAAGTCTCAGGGCACTGCTTCCACAGTTGTATACCCGTCTGCACTGGTTCCCCACTCAGGGTTTCAGAGTCTTAGCTCACGCCTGTGTCCTCCTCCACCCGTGCCTCTGCCCGCACCTGCACTCTGTGTCTGAGTTTAGAGTCCTTGTGTGTTCTTTAGCTTTTTGGGGTCCTAAATCTTGCTGCTCTCAGGAACAGGCCCTAGAGCTGCCAATGACTCAATGGGTGCCCCAAACTTGCTCTATTTCTTTTTAGCTGGCTTTGGCGTTATAGGTGGTGTGTGTGGAGGGGGTTGGGAGGTGGTTGCTCAGCCCGTGATTTAGTGAGAACTGTTTTACCCCTTTATAGCATGGAAATGTCCCGATTCCACGTACCTTCCATGCTGCATCCTGTTGTGGGGTCCCTCCGTTCGCCTGGACTTGTTTTTATGTCCCCTTGAGGAGTCTTGTATGTTTTGGTCAGGAGAGGTTAAGAGCTGCTTTTTACTCTGCTGCCATCTTAACCCAGAACCCATGTTGCATATTTCTTAGTGGAAGTATGGTTTCTTGGATAGAACAATGACATTGGTTGTAATCCTGGCTTAGGTATTTAGTTGTTCTGTGACTTTAGGAAAACAACAATAATAACTATCATTCATGTAACACTGAATTGGTCCAAATATTTTTCATGCATCATCTCATTTGATCATCACAATGACCCTATGAGGTAGGTTCTATTATTATCTCTATAGATGAGGAAATTGAGGCAGAAAAAGGCAAAGGGACTTTCCCATATTCACATAACTAGTAAGTACCTGAGGCAGAATTTGTATTTGGAATTCTGGACTACAGCTCCAGAACTCTTTCTACTTTGCTATCTAGATGTTTCCTCCTTTAAGATCCAGTTTCTTAAGTCTTCTTCTGATTCTAATCTTATAAGAACATCAAAGAAAATATGAAGATAATTTCCTTTCTTCACATTGACTCTCTTCCACCTTGATCACAATAGACTGCATTATATTTATTTGTTTACAAATTGAGTTCTGCCTTGTAGATTGTAAGTTCTTCGAGGGCAGGGACTAAATACTTTTATACCTTCATGACTCCAGGCTTGAGTTCTGAGTTTTGAACTTAATAAATGTTTGTGGAATAGAATTTGTTGTTGAACCCTAGTATCTGGATTGTCCACACTGGATGTGTAGTAAATGTCGGGTTGACCTTTGCTATCACCTGGCATGTAGGAAAAACACTTATGAAGTATTTTGTATGTTTAAGTGAGCAATCAATACTCACTGAAGTATATTTAGTGAAAAACATAAATATTAGAGTAGAATTTAAACAAAACAAACTAACCCATTAGGCAGGTGAGACTGAACAACATTCCAATTGGAGCAATGGAAAGATTTCTGGATGTGGAGTTATAAAACTTAATTTCAAATCCATTTTGATTGGCATTTGGTGATTGTGTGATATTGTCCAAGTCACTTAACTTCTGCCTCAGTTTCCTCATCTGTAAAATGGACATAATAATAGCACCAACCTCATAGGGTTGTTGTGAGAATCAAAGAAGAGAACACTTTCAAAGTCTTTTGCAAGCCTTCAAACACTAAATAAATGTTAGTTATAACTATTAAACCAAAACCCAACAACCTCACCTAAACTTTATGGTTTATTCTTAAGGGAGAGAATAAATAACCTTTGGATTATTGAGGGCATCAGAAAATCTGAATTTGGTATGAAACATTTGTGAAAATAAAGTCTGAATAATTTCAGCCTTCATGAAAGTACATAGAAGTGGTAGAGATGGATTCCAGGACTAATTGGGCCAATAATAATGATGATGGTCATAATAATTACTAGCTCTTTTAGGTCTGCAGAATGCATTATGTGTGCTATCTCATTTGATTCTTACCACAATACTGAGAGATGAGTGCTATTATTATCCCCATTTTACAAATGAGGAAACTGATCAAGAGAGAGAAGACTTGGGATGTCTTTGAGCCAGGATTTGGACTCAGATCTTGAAATTCATTCATCTGAAACACTCTGTTTTTTTATACCACCTAGTTGCCTTGTTGACTCCAGAGATTTGAGACAAGTCATGTTATATTTATTGATTTGTAAAAGGGAGGAGGTAGCAAGTCACTCTAACTTAGAGTAAGTAACTTCAAGTTCATCATTCTCCACACTGTAGGGAGATACCATGGATAGAGTGCAAGAATCTAGCAAGTCCCTAAAGACCTGGGTTTCAACCTCACTCCTGATACTCTTGACGATGATGACCAAGTTACTGAGCCATAAAGACACTATGGGCCACCTGAGGAAAAGCAGCAAAAATAGACAGGTCTGAACTTCTGCTCTGAAATTCTTTGGCAAGGTCGAACTTCAAAACAACTATGGACCTTTGTTAATCACTAAGGTTAGCTCCAAGATAATAAGTTAAGTCATTCCTCAAGCGGCCTTCAATTGTCTGGCCAAACTCCTCAGACAAACAATATCTTCAAGGCCTAGCACTAATTTAGGCAAGAGACCTTGAAGCTGTATCTTCATAAACATATGTATGCTAAGACCAAAAACTCTTTGTATTTTGTGTATGACAAAATATGCCTGTGAGCTATCCCCAAACTCATGATTGACTTATTCTGATATAACCACTATGATTCTTGATTAACTTTCAATGATGTAATCCTTCTTTTGTAAGATCACCTATATATTGGACCTCTATGCTCAATAAAATGAAAACCCTGTTGAATGAAAGGCCTGGTTATACTCTGTTGGGGAGAAAAGTAGCAAAAGGCATGGGTTTGTAATAGAGTATGGTCACATCCACAGAACTGGAAGAGTTATTCCAGAATCTGGGGAAGGGATAAAATCAGGAACCTAAGACAGTTGGAGGTCTGTTGTTCCTGTTCTGCCTGGAGAGTGGAGAGTAAACTTCCTGTTGGGCAGTTTGATCTAAAGCTAAAGGAGGTGACTTACCTTTCTCTGAAACCCAGAGGTTCCTGTGTTCCAGGTATTGAGAGATTCCTGAGATCCTTTATATCCCTGTCTCCAGTTGTCATCTCTGTTTGATCCTGTGAGGTTCTGTGTTCCTGAGAGATTCCTGAGTGTGTGTGAGAGTAAGCTGCCAATACCCAGTGAACCCTGCCAGTGAGAACAGCCTAGCCATCTTGGCCTTTGGCCCTTGGCCTGTTAACTTAGAAAAAAAGCAGAACTATTAACTATTAAATAGTCATAAAACCACTCTTTAATCAAGGGAAAGGGGGATGAGGGATACTTGGCCTCTTATGCAGAGCTGCGCCTTGTGCAGAGTCTAAAGGAAACTGCTTTGCTCTGCTCCCTGATCCCCCTGGGAGTGCCACCACGGTAGATGACAACTCTCAGGAACAAAGGAAATTGGGGAACTTATATACCATTTGGGAAGATCCAGGGGCTGGGAGAGATGATTGACATTATACTGGTAAGGATACAATCAAGCTAGAGAAAGGGATCATAGCTAGAGGCTAGGGTGTAGGGGAAAGGGACTGCTTACACAATGGATACTAAAGGATAGTTCCTGCCCAGGTGTGTCTTCCTGGGAAGGGTCTCTGATACAATGGGCAAGACTACCTAGGACAAAAGGGTATTTAGCATTTACCCTAGGGTCCAATATTCAGTCTGCAACTGCTAGCCTGAGATTCCCTTCAGGGTGGATTCTCACGGGAACAGGGAACAAGCACAAGCTTTGGGGGTCCCAACCAACAAACTATTTCTAAATTTGGGGTTCATCATACCTCACCAAGCTACAAGTTTGGGGTCTCTAGATTCCATGTCGACAGGCCTACAAGGTTGAACTCATCAAAATTCAAGCTATCTTATCTGGATAAACTGTTTAACTAGTCTAATAGTAATTTGAGAACTAGTCAGATTAGATAGTTAGTGGGTTTTGTTTTAGTAAGAAAGTATAGAAATAGTGTAGCCTAACAATCTATCAAGAAGGCTTTTGGGTGGAGAATCAAGAATTTTAAGCATAGGGACTCTTTTTCCCTGGCCCTTAATATTTTTTCTTTGCTTGAATATAAATAAACCTAATTTCCTTTTTTTACAGAAGAGTCAGATAGTGTTTTGGCTTAAGAGTTAACTCTCAGGCCTATACAGGCCTGTAGTCTATTTCTATGAGGTTACCAATAACAAGTCTACAAACCCATCTATCCATCTTATATACCTATTTCAGTTGGCAGAGCTGGAAACAGAAAGAATCTGGAATTCTTTGGGCTAAAACAATCTTTTTTGGCTCTGGTGGCAGTTGAGCATACAAAGCCTGCATAACAGTAATTGGTGGCCTTTAAAGAAAAATTCCAATAGTACAATGAAATCTTGCTGAAATCTGCCTAGCAACAGGAGCTGTTAATCACTTAGCTGCTTGAGTTTTGAAGCTTGAAAAATTTAAAGGGCCAGTACCTAAATTTTTTTCAAACTTTTGAAATAACAAAAGATAAAAAGAACATCAACTAAACAATGATGATGGGAGTTATAGAGCTATTATATTTTTGCAGTATGCTATTTTATGATTTTTTCTTGGTTGAAATACCAGGACAATGCTACCAAATTTTAGATACTCATACTAACACTCCACTACTAGATTTCAGCCTGAAATCAATCTTTTACTATTGGCCAGTGCTGTTGTTTCTGGAAGGCTTTGGATATTAAGTATGCAGACTGACTGGTCTATTAGTGTCAAAAATAAAAATAAGTGGATGCTTCAGACTAAGGGGCGCTGAATTAAGGAAGATAGTAATGGCACTTATGGAAGCAGTAGAGCAGAAGCAAAAGAACAATAACCAGAAAAGAAACTAAACTGAGGCACAGCTAAAACAAATAGATAGCCAAACCACTGATAATTCTCAGGCACCAACAAAGTTACAACTGGAAAACAAAACGTTAGACATTGCTGCAACCACACTATTTCCACTCAGTGAAGTTACATACATACAACCTGATGCAGGAATATTACATGTGAAAACACACGAGCAGTTCACTACTGGGGATCTAGACTCCATTAGAAAGGGAACCATGTGGTTTTTTGAGGAACCATATAAGGTCATAAAAGAGTATAAGAGAGGTGTGAGGTTGTATGACCCTGACTTTTCAGACATTGAAATTCTTCTTCAGGAACTATTTACTAAAAGGAAAAGAAAATCGATTTATTGAAGAAAAAATCCAAAATCCTAATTTAACAGCAATATCTTGATATCTAAATTGTCTCTTTCCGACTGCTTGCAATATTTTCTCCTTGTCCTGGAAATTCTTGAATTTGGTTAATAAATTCTGCCGGTTGTCTTTTGAAGATTTAATATAGAAGATGATCTATGGACTCTTTCAATGTCTGTTTTGCCTTCTTGTTCAAGAATATCTGGGCAGTTTTCTTGGATAATTTCTTGTAATATGATGTCAAGGCTTTTCATTTTTTCTAGGCTTTCAGATAGAACAATAATTCTCAGATTGTCTCTCCTGGACCTGTTTTCCAGGTCACTTGTCTTTTCAATGAGATAATTCATGTTTCCTTCTATTTTTTCATTCTTTTGATTTTGTTTTACTAATTCTTACTCTCTCACGAGATCATTACCTTCTGCTTGCCTAATTCTAGTCTTAAAGACTGATTTTCAGCTATGAACTTTTGATTTCCCTTTTTGATTTGCTCTATCCTGCTTTTCATGGCTTCCAGCAGGTCAATTCTGGTCTCCCGTTTGCTTATTACTTCATTTGATTTCTGTGCCTTTTTTACATGTGGGCAATTTTGTCTTTTAAGCTGTTATTTTGTTTTTGAATTACTTTCATTTCTTTTCCCCACTTTTCTCATTTTTCTTCTATCTTTCTTACTTGGTTCTTGAACTCCTTTTTGAGTTCCTTGAGAGCTTGTGACCAATTTCCATTTTATTTTTTTGGAAAGTTTAGATGTGTTTGCTTATTTGTCACTCTTTACTGTTGCTTCTGTATTTTGTCTTTTTCTCCAAAGAAATTATCTAGGATTGAAAGCTTTTTCTACTGCTGCTTATTTCTTTTGCTATTTGTGGATTCAGGTTCCTGCATGTTGGTGGACATTGTTTCTTAGCTTCTGTCTTTGTAGGCCTTTGCCTTGGTTGTATCTTCCAGGCAGTTCTTTGTGTAGCATACTTTAAAGTGTTTTTCCCCTGAGGCTATTTTTAAATTCTCTGCTGCTTCTGCTGTGACCAGCCTTCTTTCTGCTCAATCTCTGTGTTCTGCTGTTTACACTCTGTGTTCTTCAGCCTGGGGTCCAAAGTCTCACTGCCAAGGCCTCTCACTGCCTTCAGGAATAAGTCTGTGGACAATTGGCCCCCATGAATCTAGAGACTATCTGGCCCTCATTCTGACTCCTATGTGGTAGGTTGTGTGTGGGAGGAGTGATCAGCTTGTGTTTTGATAATTGTAGATTTGCTCCCTTATAATGTGGAAATCCCTAAACTGCCTACCTTTAAGGCTGCATCCGTTGGGAGAGCCTCTTTACTCATCTGATTTTGATTTATGTCTTTTTGAGATGCTTTGTATTGATTTGTTAGAGGTAGATTCAGAAAGTTCCTGCTACTCCACAGCCATCTTAGCTCTGTTCCGTCTGGCAAGCAATACAATCTAGGTTTTACATGTATTATCTTGCAAAACACATTTCCATATTATTCATTTTTATAAGTGAGTAATCTTATAGAACCAAAACACCAAATCATATACCAAAATAAACAAGTGATAAATCATATGTTTTCATCTTCATTTCTACTCCAACAGTTCTTTCTCTAGAGTTGGATATCATTCTTTTTCATAAGTCCCTCAGAATTTTTCTGGTTCATTGTATTGCTGTGAATAGCAAAGTTTATCACATTTGATCATCCCACACTATTCCAGCAACTGTGTATAATGTTCTCTTGTTTCTGCTTATTTCACTCTGCATCAATTCGTGTAAATTTTTCCAGTTCTTTCTGAAATCATCCTGTTCATGATTCTTTATAGCATAACAGTGTTATGTCACTGTCATATACCATAATTAGTTTAGCCATTCCCCAATTGAGGGATATCCCTTTAGTTTCTCATTCTTTTCCACCACCAAAAGTCCAGATATAAATATTTTTGTGTGAATAAGTCCTTTCCCATTTTAAAAAATCTCTTTGGGATTCAGACCTAGTAGTGGTATTGATGGATCAAAAGGTATGAATTATTTTATAACCCTTTGGACATAATTCCAAATTGCCTTTCAGAATGGTCTAATCCAGTGATGGGCAAACTTTTTAAAGAGGAGGCAAAAGGAAAGGAAATGTTCATCTGTCATTCTGTTTCTAAGGCAATTCTTTTGAAGTTTCATTGTATTATATCCTACTCATTGTATTCATTAGATTAGGAATAATGTTACACAGCCAGATAGAACATTTCAGGGGGCTGCATCTGGCCCATGGACCATAGTTTGCCCATCACTGGTCTAATCAATTTGCAATTCCACAAACATTGACTTAGTGTCCCAATTTTGCCACATTCCCTCCAACATTAATAATTTTCTTTTACTGTCATATTGGCCAATCTGCTAGGTGTGAGGTATTATCTCAGAGTTGTCTTAATTTGCATTCTTTAATCAAGAGGGATTTAGGACATTTTTCATATGATTATTGATAGCTTTGATTTCTTCATCTGAAAACTACCTATTCATATTCTTTGACCATTTATCAATTGGGGAATGACTTGAATTCTTATAAATTTGACAGTTCTTTATATATTTGAGAAATGAGGCCTTTATCAGAGAAATTTGTTATAAAACTTTTCCCTCAGTTTGTTGCTTCTCTTCTGATCTTGCTTTCATTGGGTTTGTTTGTATTGAAAAAAATTATTTGTCTTAACAGGTTTAAACTAGTGCTGAACCTGGTTTCAGGTGGTAATAGGCAGTAGGCCCAGATGGTAGGCCTCACCTGTAGTATGATGGTTCACAATGCAATCTGACTCATTATTGAAAATATAAAAGAGAAAATTAATTTATTTTTTAACTCAAAAAGGGTTATGAGGCAAGTGGAATGGTGATCCTAATCTTTTCCCTCTAAATCTTCTCCCACAATTCTACAGATCTCTCACAGAATCCTCTTAATGATCTTTCTGCTGCCTCAGTTACATTTTCTGACTGCTTGACACCCCCTATCTAACTTTCTGATTTATCTGGTCTTCTAATTTAATATTTGAAGAGTTGGTACAAAAACCCTTATAACACCAGATCTTAGGAACTCAACTCATAACCACGGTGAAGACAAGGTGGACAGTATATCTCACTGGAAGACTTGATGATTGAGTGGCTGGATCACAAAAAACAGGAGCCAATGGCTTCCAAAGAAAGTCAGGTAACCTTCCTCTTTGTCAGTCCTATGACAGGAAGTTCTCTCTTTGAACTCCTTGTAGAGACAGGAACTCTCCCCCTGTTTATGTGATTTTCTTTTATATCTCCTTCACACCCTAGAACAGGGTTCGGCAATGTATGGCTCTCGAGGCATATCTGGCTCTTTTGAGGGCCAAATATGGCTCTTTCTGCAGGAGCCATAAAGTCAACCACGGTGCAGTAACTAACAGTTTACACATGACATTGTGCATCATGTGATATGTCACGTGATCCTTTTGGTACCGTGACTATCTTCTAAGATAGAAGCTCCCTCTTTGTTATTGCCATGTGAGACGAATCCTGGTCTTTAGTTTGGCTTGGTAGGTGTGCTGTGTGTTCCTCTTTCTGCCCTCCTTTTACTATTTCCACCCCTGTTACTGACATCTTGGGGTTCTGTATAGTGATTGATCACTTTTTTCTACATTCTCTACCCCTCTGCCTCTGATTTACATGGCTTTATCTGAGTGCATTCATGGGGTCTGCACTCCCTATTTGTGGGATTGTTATTGTTTTTAACTTTTCTACCTGCTCTTAAAGGGGAACTATAGTCAGATGACATCTTTACATATGCTTCATTACTGAGAAGCATTTCTCCCCAGTAGTTGTTTCATTTGATACAGAATGATTGAATATGCAGCACTGATAAACACCTGTACCAGGAAATGTGTGTGATGTGTCCTGGCCAGTTTTCCATGAAAAGGTACCCTCCTCCCCCACTACTTACTAATGCCTGCCCACAAGTCATGTTATTTTCTGTAATCTCCTGATCTCCTACTTAATTTATGTGGCCAACTGGCTTAAACAGCAGGCCGGCAGCTTTTTCTTCTCCTGTTGCCTGACTTGAGAGAGGGAGAGGAAAAAGTATTCTTCCCTGAATTTTTTCTCTTTATTTCAGCAATTTTCTTAGTGTAAAGGAGTTTTATATGTATGTGTGCAGTTATATTAGTACTATAGTGCCCCATTAAGTCTTGTTTTTTGATTAATAATCAAAATAATTTTGATTAATAATCAGCAAAACCATGCAGCACTAGAAGTCACATTAATGTACTTTATTCATCATTGGTTAGCACATAGTAATGTTATTTAAAATAGTTCAGAGACTTATTGTACTTTAAAAGTGTTGTTCTTACATAAAATGCACATATTTACTTGTATTCAGTGTTAAACATGTTGTACAGCTCTCACAAAATTACATTTTAAAAAATGTGGCATTTATGACTCTCATGGCCAAAAAGGTTGCAGACCCTGCCCTAGAATCTCTCCTTTTAGTTCTGTGCATGCAGCCCTCTTCTTACACCAGACTTTTGCAAAATCTCTTACCTGTCTTTTCTCTCTCTTACAATACAACACATTTTTTATTTAATATAATCAAAATTGTTCATTTTTTACATCTTCTAGTGTTTTCTGTGTGAGATGAAATTAAGTGTCTAATTCTCAGAGTAACATTTGGTTCATAACCTTAATGTTTTCAGAAACCTATCAAGACTTAATGTCTTCCCTCAGAATAGAAACTGCCCTACCACATCTCAAACACAGAAGCCCTTTTTGTCCCTTCAGTCTGAATGGGGTAGAATAACCTGTGTCCCTCTCATAAGGAGTATTTTAAGATATTCCTTCTCAGTATTTTTCCTTTAAGCCTGAACCTAATAATTTTAAGGTCTCAGCTAGCAGTTTGAAGTTAATATTTAGGAATTCATATCTCTCCTTAGACCTCCATTAAATTAGAAGCTTTCTCCTTCTTTTAAACAAACCCTTTTACAAGCTTCTTATCCCCACCTCCCTGTCTAATTTAAATTCCAAAGGCATTTGGTGTTTCCTCTGAATTCCAAAAGGCCACAGGAGATTTAGTACATATCAGGCTCCAAGAAGAAGTTTCTCCCAAGGGAAAGGTTTACAACTTGTAGAAACTCCCTTATCTCTCTCTTGGTACCAAAAGTATCAAAGAATGTTCTTGTAAATGGATAAATTTTTACACCTCTGACCTAAATAACTGTTTTTCAAACTCTTGATATAAAATACAGAATTCTGGATGGCCAGAATCTGACAGGATGGATGTGATGGGAGGGAGATAAGGGGAGTATGGATTTCTTTTTGGGAACTATAAATTCAGGGTCTGAAGTTTGATAGTTGGGCATTTTCTTGAGCTTCCTAGCTTAAGAGGTGTCCTCTTTTGGGCAAAAGCCAATAAAGCCTCTGTCTTTGCATCTTTCCTCTGGCTCCTGATTATATGTTTTATGCCTGAGGGTGAAGGTCCATCATTAATGACTTTCCTGTTCCTTATATGTTCTATCTCTTGTTTGGTCATAAATTTTTCCTTTCTCCAAAAATCTGACAGGTAAACTAGCCTATGTTTCCCTAATTCATGTATAATGTAACTCTTTAGGCTTAAATCATATACCCATTTTGACCTTATCTTGGTATATGGTGTGAGATATTGATTTAAAGTTAATTTTTGCCATACTGTTTTCCAATTTTTCCAGAAGTTTTTGTCAAATAGGGAGTTTGTGACTCCAAAGCTGTCATCTTTGGGTTTATCAAACACTATCTTGCTGAGGTAATTTATTCCTAGTCTATTCCCTTGATCCACCCTTCTATTTCTTAGCCAGTACCAGATTGTTTTGATGATTATTGCTTTATAGTGTAGTTTAAGAACTGATTCTGCTAGGCCACCATCCTTCACATTTTTTTATTAAATCCTTTTATAGGGGGCAGCTGGGTATCTCATTGGATTGAGAGCCAGGCCTAGAGATGGGAGGTCCTAGGTTCAAGTCTGGCCTCAGACACTTCCCAGATGTGTGACCCTGGGCAAATCACTTGACCCCCATTGTCCACCCTTAACACTCTTCCACCAAGGAGCCAATACATAGAAGTTAAGGGTTTAAAAAAAACAAAACAAAACAAAAACAAATCCTTTATATTCTTGACTATTTATTCTTTTAGATTGGTTTTGTTATTATTTTTTCTAGTTCTATAAAATTGTTTTTTTGTAGTTTTTTAGGTATGGCACTGAATAAGCAAATTAATTTAGTTAGAATTATCATTTTTATTATACTAGTTGACCTACGCATGAGCAATTAATATTTTTCCAATTGTTTAGATCTAATTTTATGTGTTTGTGAAGTGTTTTTTAATTGTATCCGTATATTTCCTGTGTTTGTCTTGGCAAAAAGATTCACAAATATTTCTTATTGCCTAAGACAGTGATGGGCAAACTTTTTAAAGAGGGGGCCAAAGGAAAGGAAATGCTCATCTGTCAGTCTGTTTCTAAGGCATCTCTTTCAAAGTTTCATTGTATTGTATCCTACTCATTGTATTTGTCAGATTAGGAATAATGTGGCACAGCTGGATAAAACATTTCAGGGGGCCACATCTGGCCTGCATACCGTAGTTTGCCCACTGGTCTAAAGTGATTTAAAATGGAATTTCTCTTTTTAACTCTTGCCACTAAGTTTTGTTGGAAATATATCAAAAAACTGATGATTTATGGGACTTATTTTATATTCTGCAACTTTGCTAAAACCATTAATTATTTCAACTGGTTTTGTAATTGCTTTTCTAGGATTCTCTATGTATACCATTATATCACCTTCAGAGGGTTGATAGTTTAGTTTCCTCATTGCCTGCTTTAATTCTTTAAATTTTTTCCTTCTCTAATTGTTAAACCTAGCATTTCAAGTACAATATATTTTTTGAATCTTTTAATTTAATTAATTTAGTTCTAGTGCAATATTATAATAGTGATAATGGGCATCCTTGCTTCACTCCTGAACTTATTGGGAAGCCTTCTAACTTATACCCATTGCAGATGATACCTGATGATGGTTTTAAATAAGAACTAATTATTTTTAGGAAAGGCCCTTCTAATTCCTATACTTTCTAGTGTTGTCAATAGGAATGGTGTATTTTTGTCAAAGGCTTTTTCTGCATCTGTAAGATAATCATGTGTTTTCTATTAGATTGATTATTGATACAGTCAATTTTGCTGATGGTTTTCCTAATATTAATCCCGCTTTGCTTTTCTGGTATAAATCCCACCTGGTCATAGTGGATAATCCTTATGATATATTGCTGTAGTCTCTTTCCTTGCATTTTATTCAAGATTTTTCCATTAATGTTTCCTAAGTAGATTGGTCTGTAGTTTTCTTTCTATTTTTTTTTTTTTGGGGGGGGAGTCTTCCTGGCTTAGGTATCAGCACCATATTTGTGTCATAAAAAGAATTTGGTAGGACTCCTTCTTTGCTTATTTTGCAAAATAGTTTGTAAAATATTGGGATTAATTGTTCTTTAACTGTTTGATGAAATTCAGTTGTGAATCCATCTGGATTTTTTTCTTGTGGAGTTCAATGATGACTTGTTCAGCTGCTTTTTCTGAGATTGGATTATTTAGCTATTTTATTTCCTCTTTCGTTAATCTAGACAATTTTTATTTTTGTAAATGTTCACCCATGTCATCTAGATTTATTAACATATAGTGAAATAGGTCCCAATATTTGCTTTAATTTCCTCTTCATTAGGGATGAAGTCACCATTTTCATTTTTGATACAGTTAATTTTGCTCTTCTCTTTTTTTCTAAATTAAACTAACCAATGTTCTATCTATTATATTTGTTTTTTCCATAGAAACAGCTCCTAGTCTTATTTATTAGTTCAATATTTCTTTTACTTTCAATTTTATTAATTTCTCCTTTGATTTTTAATATTTCCAATTTAGTGTTTAAGTGGGGATTTTAAATTTGTTCATTTTCTAGTTTTTTTAGTTGTATGCACAATTTGTTTATTTGCCTTTTCTTTATTTTATTGATATAAGTATGCAGGGATATAAATTTTCCCCTGACTATTGCTTTGGTTGTCTCCCATAAATTTTGATATGTTTTCTCCTCATTGTCATTCTCTTCAATGAATTCAGTGGTTTTTTCTATGATTTGTTTTTTTGCCCTTTAGTTTCAAAGAATTATATTATTTAGTTGCCAATTAATTTGTGAATTACCTTTCCATGAACTCTTATTGATTGTAATTTTTGTTATGTTATGGTCTGAAAAAATTGCATTTATTATTTCTGTCTGCATTTGGCTGTGAATTTTTTATGCCCTGGTATATGGTCAGTCTTTGTACCATGTGCTGCTGAAAAGAAGGTATATTCCTTTTTATCCAGATTCAAGTTTCTCCAGATATCTATTTAATCTAACTTTTCTAAAATTTCATTCATTTCTCTTATTTCTTTCTTAAGTATTTTTTGGTTAGATTTATCTAGTTATGATAGAGGAAGTTTAAGGTCCCCCTCTAGCATAGTTTTACTATTTCTTTCTTCCTTAAACTCCTTTCACTTCTTTAGAAATCTCAATGTTATATCATTTGGCGCATATATGTTAAGCACTGATTTTTCTTCATTTTCTATACTACCTTTAATCAAGATGTAATTACCTTTATTATCTCTTTTAATCAGAAGTATTTTTGCTTTAGTTTTGTCTGGATCATGATTGTTGATCCTGCTTTTATTTTTGTCTCAGTTGAAGCCCAATAAATGCTGCTCCAGCCTCTGACCTTTACGCTGTATGTGTCTGTCTGTCTCAAATGTGTTTCTTGTAAACAATATAGGGCAGAATTCTGATTTTTAATCCACACCACTGTCTGTTTCCATTTTTGGGTGAGTTTATCCCATTAACATTCACAGATATGATTTCTATCTATGTATTCCCCTCCATCTTGATTTCCTTTTTTAATCTAGCTCTTTCCCCTGTAAGAATTAAAAATTATAAGGCTGTTTGTAGCTTAACAACTTTATTAAACTAAAAGGAGGAAGAGGATGGGGAAGGAGAATAAAAAGTAGGAACTTAGTTGACTAACCTTTGGCTTCCATTGTGGGCCTTCTCTCTATACTGCACCATGGGTCCTATCAGCACCATTCACAGCATATCTAAAGATTCCCACTTCCTCCTAGCCTCACCTTATAAAGTCTTTTCTCCACCCACTAACTCACACAAGTCACATCTCAGGAGCCAACCATAGTTCCTTAATTTGCATGGACTGCTCAGGGGAGCAATTCCTGGTCAGCTGTTTTTCGATCTTTTTGACTACATTGCTTCTTATCTCATGACTCTTAACTTCCCTTGGTGGTGGCTAGTCTATCACAATTTTCTCACTGGTATTTGGGTTCCAGATGACATCAAAGGAGAGAGAGAAATTTACTTTAGACACTCCTCTTACTTTTTCCCCTCTACACCAGTGTTTTGCTTTTTGTCACTCTCCTACTTTCTCCTCACTTATATTACTTCCCACCCCACCACACCCTTCTTATTCCTTCCTACTTCTCTATAGAATCTTTTAATCATCCCCCCCAACTTCTCCCTCCCTTTTATTACTTCTCTCCTCACCTCTCTCTTTCTTATTCCCCTTCTACTTCTCTATAGGGTAAGCTCATATTCTATACTCCAGTGAATTTGGCTATTCTTCCTTCTCTCAGCCAAGTCCAATGAGAGTAAGATTTAACTATTACCCATCACTATCCTCATTCATCCCTCTACTGTAATTATTTCCCACCCTCCTTTATTATGATATCATTTATCCCATTTTACATCTCTCTTCCCATGTTTCTTAGCACAACCATCATTTATTGTCCTAGTTTTTCTATGCCATCCTAAAAAACTTACTGTCACACCCTCTATGTATACTTCTCAAAATACTATGATAATAATAACAATTTTTAAGAGTTACAGATATCTTTATATATAGGAATATATACAGTCTGACCCTATAGAAGCCCTTAAATTTTTCTTCTTTTGTACTTACCTTTTAAAGTTTCACTTGTATTTTGCATTTGTATAACAAAATGTTTTGTTTTAAGTTTGATCATTTCTTCAGGAATGTCTGGAAATCTGTTTTATTAAATGACCATACTTTCACCTTAAAGAATTTAGTCAGTTTTGATGTATAAGTGATTCTTCTTTTTAAACCCAGGTGCCTTGTCTTCCAGAATATCATATTCCACCTCCTCTCGGCCTCCAATGTAGAAGCTACCAAATCTTGTGTAATGCAGTTTCTTAGATAATTTCTTGTAATGTGATGTCCAGGCTTTTTTTTTTTTAGGTCATGACTTTCAGGTAGTCCAATCATTCTTAAATTGTCTCTCCTGGATCTGTTTTCCAGATAAGTTGTTTTTTTCCAATGAGGTATTTAATATTTTCTTCTATTTTTCATTCTTTTTAATTTGTTTTATGTTTTTTGATGTTTCATGAAGTAATTAGCTTCTCTTTGCCCAATTATAATTTTTAAAGACTGATTTTTTTCTATAATTTTGATCATCCTTTTCCATTTGATCCATTCTACTTGTCATAGAACTCTTTCCTTCATTACATTTTCTGCCCCTTTTCCCAGTAAGTCAGTTCTGTTTTTTTTAAACTCTTTTCTTAATTGGATTTTGTGCCCCTTTTTCCAGTTGACTAATTTTGCTTTTCATGTTGTTGTTTTCTTTTTGGATTTCTTTCATTTCTTTTCCCCATTTTTCTTTGATATGTCTTATTTGACTTTTAAATTCATTTTTGTAGTTCCTCCAGAGTTTGAGGCCAATTCCCATTTTCAGGAAGGTTTTGCATATGGTTTTTTGGATCTCACCATCTTCTTTTGGTTCTGTGTTTTGTTGTGTCCCCATAGAAATTTTTGAGCATTAAATGTTTCTTCTGCTGTTTGCTTATTTACCCAGTCTTTTTTGCCTGTGGACTAGGAATTCTGAGTACTGCTTGCTGAATTTGCCTTCTTGCTGTTGACATGCTGGGTTTGTCAGTGTGAGCTATTTTGCCCTGGGGCTAGGTATGGTACTACAGCAGGGCTGGCTTGAAAGTGGTCGGTGCTCAGGACTTCCAGGCATCACTGTGGTTTGGTGCCAGGATCTGGGACTTCAAGGGATGATCTGAGGTGCTCTTTTTCTTGTGTATCTCCTTTACTTGGATCCAGAAATTATCTTACACTCAATTGTGAAATATAGCACAGTGGGATGAGGGTGGTTGACCAGTACTCCTCTTTGTGCAGTTTTGCTTCCAGTTTCCCTTTATCCCATGAAAATCAACTCTATCTCCCTAATTTTAATGTTGTATTTAGTAGGAAAACCTCCCCTCTGTACTCACCTTCTTGCTCATCTTATTTGACTCCTGTCATTTTAAGGTGGTTTTAAGAGATTGGTATAGGAGGACTGTAACAGGGGTTTCAGCTTTTGCTGGTACTAAGCTGCCATCTTGGCTCCATCTCAACCCCTCGGTTCACTTGTATTTGTTCTTACTGAAAACATAATAACTGGCTTTTCTTAAACAATTTGAGTTGTCTCTAGTAGTCTTGGACTACAAAAAAGATCTCTAAGGTATCTCCTAGTGCTGGCATTTGTGAATTCTAGGAGCATATTGAACCCCATTTGTTTTTGGCCAAATAGAGGTTAATAGTAATAGAAATTTTATCCTATGGGTGATCAGCATGTGTGTTTGTATATGTATATGCATCTGTGATGAAAAAGCAAATTAGAGTTCATCTGGTAGGCCCTGGTAGTCATGATATCTTTTTTAGGGAGGAAGAAGAGGCTAACCAAATAGTGCTCTGGTAGACATCCAAGATTTCTGATTAGATTAATTAATCTCTCAGTTTACCTTATTCTACTGGGAAAAGGTACTTGACAGGGAATGCTAGAACACCTCAGGGACTTCAATTCCCTGATTTCAGTTTTCTATCTCATAAACTTAAGGCTTCTTCAGAGTAGAAATTGCTAGAATAGTTTGGGGTTAGGGGTGGAATTAAAGTGAATGTAGGCAAGGTCTCATCAGGCCATTAATCCTTAGTTAACTGACACCCTCAGATTGCTATATCAAACTTGCTTGCTGCTCACTGAGAGAGAAGGGGAGAATGTTTTCTGCTGAAGCCCTCCCATATAATATGACCAATAAAGAGAAGGCTAGAGAGGATCCCATTTTTTAATTTATAAAAAGTCTTTACCTTCAGTCTTAGAATCAGTATTGCACCTCTATTCCAAGGCAGAAAAGTGCTAAGTGCTAGGCAACAGGGGTTAAATGATTTGCCCAGAGTCGCATAGCTAAGAAATGTCTGAGGCCCTTTTTGAATCTAGGGTGTCTCATCTCTAGGCCTGCTTCTCAATGCATTGAGCCTCTTATCTTCCACAAAAGGGTACTTTTTAGCCATTTGGTGTCCACAAGATCCACCTAGGAAATCAATGAACTTGAGTAATTGTTCTTATATCAGGCATACCTGGGAGGGAGAAAAATATCAGCATAGTCAAGTTCATCTGCTTTTAGAAAACAAAGGAATTAACCTCATCGCCATCACTGGCTAGTGACAATGGTCAATATGTTGAAGATTGTTTGAAAAAATTATTTTGTTTATTGAAAATCTAACAGCCAGGAAATCTCATTTCTCTGTGATATTACCATTTTAAAGTGGGATTTAAGTGAAGAAATCTCTTGATTTCTATTTTTTGATGTTTTTCAACAATACTTGACAGCTGATGCTTTCTACACAGAAAAAAGTTGTCTACTTTGTAAATGTCAAGTCGAGAGAACTCTTTGTATGCAGTTAGATTTTGTGATTTCAAATCCTGACTTTGGTACTTATTACCCATATGACCTCTGGTAAGTAATTTTATTTTTCTGTGCAGTTACTCTCCTAGTAGAACTTGAGAAAAAGTTCTAAAGAGAGTTTGTTTTGTCTTAATATCCCCAGTCTTGCAAAACATATCTTACACATAATATGTTTCTAATAAGTGTTTGTGGAATGAATCTAGAGGAGACCTGTGTGAGATAATTTCTAAGTAGATCTTTTTCAGCTCTCATTATTAATCTGATTGCACATATTAGTAGATTCATGGCCTCAGGATTGGGATCAATATCACATATTTATTTGTTTCCTGAGAATTTCTTTTTGTATTAAACCCTTAACTTCTGTCTTAGATGCAACATTGCGCATTTATTCCAAGGCAGAAGACTAGTAAGGTCTAGGCAATGGATTTAAATGACTTGCTCAGGGACACACAGCTAGGAAGTGTCTAAGGTCAGTTTTGAACCAAGGACTTCCTGATGACATTTTCTGAAGTAATTTTTTCCTAAAATATGAAAAGAACTCAACTGGAATTGTTATACTCCATGACTAATGAGGCAAGACTTGGGACAAGTGGCTGTGTGGCACAAAGTAGCACTCAACAGTAATCTAGGCTAGTCCTCTGAAAATACAATGCATTTGTTTTCCAGCCCATCTTTGGAAAGTCTCCACTAGGCTGGGTGTAGCACCTTTGATGCTTAGGAATTTGGCTCCAGGAATAATAAATCAACACACATCTATTAAGAACCTTCTTTATGCCATTACACTGTGTTAGGTGTTTGGGAAACAAGGACACAAGCTTATTATTGCCCTTGAAAAGCTTACATTCTTTTGGGAGAGATGTGTACCAGTATAGGTATGAAATGCAAAAACAGATACAAGATTATTTTCAGTGAAGGTAAGGCAAGAAAAGCTGAGAGGAAGATCAGGAAAGGCTTTATGAGCCTTGAAGAAAAGGATTCTAATAGTTGAATGGGAAGAATGATTACATTCTAAGTTTCCTCAGCAACCAATTAGAGAGATAGATTGTGATGTATGTCTTCACATATCTGGAGGGTTGTCAGAGAGAGAAGTTATGATTTTGAGTTTGGTCCTGACAGGTAGAACTGGGATCAATGGATTAAAGGTAGATACATATTGCTATATATGATGACTGCTGAGAAGGCTGGTTTGAATTAACTGTCCGATGTATGTAAAGATGGGGACTGATGTAGGGGTTAATACGGAATTGCTAAAGGGAATTCTACCTCTGTATAACCCTGATCAATTCACTTAATCTCATTGAGCCTCAATTTCTTCATCTGCAAAATGGGGGGGTTAGAATAGGTAGTTTTTGAGGTCCTTTTAAGCACTAAATATAAAAACGAATGGAAAAAGAGACTACATTTCATCAAAAAGCAGAATGGACTGTTTTGGGATCAATTTTTGGGGTCCCTCTCTTTGAAGGTCTTCAAGCATAGGCTAGATGATCACTAAGTTATCTCACAGTGGACATTCTTAGGGGGTATGGGATGGATTAGATCATATTTGAAGTTCCTTGCAAATCCAAGATTTTCTGATCAAATTGGTTGTGTGATATAATGGAGGAATTCTGGATTTCAAATCAGAGATTCTAGGTGATTCAGTATATTGAGAATCAGGTCTAGAGACAGGAGATCTTGGGTTCAAATCTAGCATCAGATACTTGCTAGCTGTGTGACTCTGGGCAAATCACCTTATTTCCATTGTCTATCCTGTACCACTCTTCAGTCTTGGAACAATATGGATTCTAAGAGGGAAGGTAAAGATTTGTTTGTTTGTTTTTTAAGCAAATTAGGGGAAGGAGGAAGGATGGAGAATGTCAAGATAACATCCCAGAGAAGACTGGAACTGAAAAGAAGCAGAATAAAACCTATTTATATAATGCTTTAAAGTTTCCAAATTAAGGAGAGATGGCATAGTAGAGTGTTGACCTCAGTCCTTAGAAGAACTATATTTAGGTCCTCCCCAAAAAACTGCCTTTCCTCATCCCCACAGCATACAATGCTGATTATTAGGTCATTCAAAGACTGTGGCCATTTACACATTCCAACATTGGGCAAGGCCTATTTTGTACCACCCTAGTTATACTTGTGCTGACAAGTAGTCATGTGGGGACTTGGCCTGCAGAAATTCACTAGGATTCTTCAGGTGATAGTGTCACATCTTTTACCCACAAATAAAAAAATCTTGGTATATTTTGGAGAAGGTAACATGATACAATATACATACAGAGGGTTCTAATCAAAGAGCCTTGTAACGTAATGGCAAGGTTTGGACTGTTATATTGGTTTTAACAGTTTTATTTGTGGGAAGCAGCAAATGCCAGTGGTCTATGGAGTAATCTGGTCTTGCTTGTCTTTGATTTATGGAGATGACACACACAGGCTCTCAGCAGGCTTGGGTGAAAAGGGAAGGGCACAATCTCTGGGAGTACTCCTTTATTTCCCCCCTCCCACTAAGCAGTTAGGAATCAGTTACAAATGGAGGTTGCTCTATTGTCTTCAGATCTCAGTCAGGAGACTAGGTAAGGCTTATCTCAAAAAGATATTAGTTTTCTCTAAACTATCTCCCCACAGGTTTGAGTAAGGAGAAAATAGTAATAGCTTGATGTATGACACTTTCAGGGACTGAGGAAGGATCAGGCTTTGTGCCATTCGGCTGGAGGAACTCAATTTAAAGGGGTGTAACTATACCCCTAAATAATAGCCAGGCACAGCTCCCAAAAGATGAAGGGTTTAATGATATGTGGGGAAGGGAAGGAAGGGGAGATTTAACAAGGATAAAATAAGGTCAGGGGAGCCCTAAAGTGATAGGTCCAAGCAGCCCATCCCCCAGAGGGGAACGGTATCTTGGTTAGCTATTTAGCTCTCTAACCTAATAGATTATCTTCTCCTATGGTCTAAATAATTAATCCGAGGTAATAGTGAGATTGATTGAAGGTCTATTTAGGCTAAAGCAAGGTTGGCACCTCTCAAGAGCCCCAAGATCTGGGATCAGCAAACAGAGTGACCTGCTCACTTTAACCTCCAGGAATCAACTGCCCATAACTGCCTTAAACTGCCCCCTCATCCAGAGTTCTTGGGGGGGGGGCTGGAATTCTCAGCTGCAGCTTGACCCACGTTCTTGCAACTGAAATTCCACTCTGCAATTTCAATGACCCAGGACTCAAAGGTTCCATTGAGGAAAGATAATAAATTCAAAGCGAGGCAAACCCATAGAGAATTAAGTTATTGCCCTAAAAATGATATATTTTATAAAAGTGGTTTCTGATATTATTGTGCAAATGGCATGTTGGATTAAATTTAAATTTAGAATGATTATCCATGTTGGACATCAAGTACATTAGAGGTTTCAGTAACTTCAGTCTATTTTATATATTTACAATCCAGGAAAAAATCATGAGGATGGAACTGAATCAAAGGCTATGGAATAATTAAGAAAACAAAACAAGTTATGAAACTAGCTGGTAGCTTGTTTAATAATTAACAGATTGAGAAAGTGCTCTTTCTACCTCTGGGACTTCTTTTTGGCAACCCCTTCTGATCTTCCATCAATAAATTGTTTTCCTGTGTTTAGAGTTGTTTTTAGTGAGACAAAGTAGAAATACTTTATAAAAAAGTATCTAAGCTCATCATCATTATAATCATTAGCAGCAGCAGCATCACCATAATCATATCTGAAGAAGAGAAGGTAACATTCATTCAAGGTTTGAGGATAACAACATTGAAAGTAATGATGTAGTCAGATGATAACTTGTTGAGAGAGGAGAGGAGAGACGAGGCCATGAATGACATAGGAGATGTGTGCTAAGAAAAGACTGGAAAAAGTAAAATAGTGAAATGTAATGCTGAGATATAAACGGTGAAATAAAGGCACATAAAAAGTGAAAAGCAACTACAGATTGGAAACACTACAAAATGGAAAAATTGAGAACTTAGCTTTGTGATGTTAGGTATATCCCTTCACTTTCCAAGCCCCTAACTTCTCTGCAGAATAGGGGGCTTCAATGAGACTATCTGTAAATTTTTCATTTCTAAATCCTCCATTTTCCTGACAACATTATTTACTGTTTTCAGTGACAGGATTTATTTCTTGGAATTATTGCAGATGACTCTTCACCAAGATTGTCCAAGATCTATGGCTGCCCAAGCACAAGAGGTCCATCTGAAATATCTGAAGAGCAGAATGAAAAATTAGAGAAAGTTTGGATCTCTAAATGTTTTATATCGTTTTTAGCTCATTTACTTGACACATCATCTTCATAAGGCTTACTTCACAAAGTCTGATCATCCATTCTGAAAGTCCAACTCCTCAGCCCTTATCTTGGTTGACTGATCTGAAACCTATATGATTACATCAGAGTTTCTTGTTCGCCACCCCTTGCTTTCCTTCACTGTCTGTGTAATCCTTGGGAATCCCTTTTGCTATCATCCTAGTTTCTACTCTGGAATTTCAAGTGGAATGGTTTAGCATCCAAAGTCCCATGAAAAACTGCTGTGATAAAAATTCTCAAGTCTTCGTTGTTGGACCAGAAGTCATGATGCAGCCTGGCAATGTGACAGAATTCATTTTTCTAGGACTCTCCTCTAATCCAGAAATTCAGAGAGTATGTTTTGTGCTATTTTTGTTCTTGTACCTGGCTATTATTCTGGGGAATTTTCTTATTGTGTTGACTGTCAGCTTAAGCAAGAGCCTTGGCTCCCCCATGTATTTCTTCCTCAGCCACCTCTCCTTTGTGGAGATTTGTTATTCCTCTACCACTTCCCCCAAACTTATTGCAGATTTACTTGTTGAAAGGAAATCAATCTCCCTGGAGGGCTGCATTACACAAATATTCTTCTTCCATGTCTTTGGTGGCATTGAGATGTTTCTGCTCACAATAATGGCTTATGATCGATACTTGGCCATCTGTAGGCCCCTACATTATGTGACCATTATGAACCACCGTATCTGTGGTCTTCTGGTTGGGATGGCCTGGTTGGGTGGCTTTTTACACTCAACTGCTCAAATTCTCTCTTTGTTCCACTTACCCTTTTGTGGCCCCAATGTGATTGATCATTATTTCTGTGATGTGCTCCCTCTGTTAGACCTTGCCTGCACTGATACCTTCTTTATTGGGTTGCTTATAGTGGCTAATGGGGGGAGCCTATCAATGGTCAGCTTCATAGTTCTTTTGAGCTCTTACAGTGTTATCTTATTCCACTTAAGGGGGCATAGCAAGGAAGGACGCCGAAAAGCCCTCTCCACTTGTGCTTCCCATGTCATTGTTGTTATCTTGTTCTTTGGACCCTGTGCCATCATCTACCTGCGGCCCACCACCACAAACTCCATGGACAAAATGGTGGCTGTATTCTATACAGTGATCACTCCTCTCCTCAACCCAATCATCTATTCCTTGCGGAATGCTGAAGTGAAGAATTCCATGAGGAAACTGTGGTTCAGGGCACTGAATCAAGGAGAGACCAGAAGAGGGTAATGTAATACCCCTCACAATTTATTTTGAAGCAGAATGGATAAAAATTAGGAGAAGTAGAAGTGATTATAGGGTAATAGAAAGTGTTTTCAGCAAAAGTACTCCCAGAGATATTTTAAAAAATCTTTCTCTGGTTA
>NC_058135.1:273079739-273094261 GCF_016433145.1 Gracilinanus agilis
ACTATAACAAATTTCATTTGGAATAACAAAAGATCAAGAATATCAAGGGAAATAATGAAAAAAAATGTGAAGGAAGGGGGCCTAGCAGTACCAGATATTAAACTATACTATAAAGCAGCAGTCATCAAAACAATATGGTACTGGCTAAGAGACAGAGAGGAGATTCAATGGAATAGACTTGGGGTAAATGACATCAGCAAGACAGTGTATGATAAACCCAAAGAGCCCAACTTTTGGGACATGAATCCACTATTTGACAAAAACTGCTGGGAAATTTGGAAAACGTTATGGGAGAGATTAGGTTTAGATCAACATCTCACACCCTACACCAAGATAAATTCAGAATGGGTGAATGACTTGAATATAAAGAGGGAAACTATAAATAAGTTAAGTGAACATGGAATAGTATACTTGTCAGATCTCTGGGAAAGGAAAGACTTTAAAACCAAGCAAGAACATCGTACACAGAGACTGATATACTGTGGTAAAATCGAATGTAATGGGCTTCTGTACCAGCAACAATGCAATGACCCAGGACAGCTCTGAGGGATTTATGGTAAAGATGCTACCCACATTCAGAGGAAGGACTGCAGGAGAGGAAACATATAAGAAAAGCAACTGCTTGAACGTATGGGTCGGGGTGGACATGATTGGGGATGTGGACTCGAAACTACCACACCAATGCAACCACCAACAATTTGGAAATAGGTCTTGATCAAGGACACATGACAAAACCAGTGGAAATGTGCATCGGCCATGGGTGGGGACAGTGCGGAGGGTGAAGGGGAAAGTAGGAGCATGAATCATGTAACCATGTTAAAAATGATAATTAATAAATGTTAAAAAAAAGAATTTTAATCTTAGGGACTCCTTTTCAATGGCCCTCCATAATTTTTCTTTCCTTGAATATAAATAAACCTAATTTACTTTTTTTACAGAAGAGTCAGATAGTGTTTTGGGGTAAGAGTTAACTCTCAGGCTTACAGAGGCCTGTAGTCTATTTCTATGAGGATGTCAATAACAACAAGTCTATAAAACCATCTATCCATTTTATATACCTATTTTAGTTGGCAGAGCTGGAAATGGAAAGACTCTGGGATTCTCTGGGGTAAAACAATCTTTTTTGGGTCTGGTGGCAGTTGAGCATACAAAGCCTGCATAACAGTAGTTGGTGGTCTTTAAAAAATAATTCCAACAATACAGTGGAATCTTGCTGAAATCTGCCTAGCAACAGGATCTGTCAATCACTTAGCTGCTTGAGCTTTGAAACTTGAAAAATTTAAATGGTCAGTACATATTTTTTTTCTCAAACTTTTAAAATTACAAAAGATAAAAAGAACATCAACTAAACAATGATGATGGGAGTTATAGAGCTACTATCTTATTGTAGTATGCTGTTTTATGAGTTCTTCCTGGTTGAAATACCAGGACAAAGCTACCAAATTTTAGGTACTTATACTAAACTGCTAGATCTCACCCTGAAAATGATATTTTCCTATCTGCCAGTGCTGCTGTTTCTGGTAGGGTTAGGATCTCAGATATGTAGATTGGCCAATCTATTAGTGTCAAAAATAAAAATAAGTGCATGCTTTAGCCTAAGGGACACTGAATTAAGAAAGACATAATGGCACTTAAGGAAAACCGTAGAGCCAATGCAAAAGAACAATAACCTGTAAAGAAACGAAACTGAGGCACAGCTAAAACAAATAGATAGCCAAACCTCTGATAATTCCCAGGCACCAACAAAGTTTTAACCAGAAAACAAAGCATTAGACACTGTTGCAACCACACTATTTCCATTCAGTGATGTTACATACATACAACCTGATGTAGGAATAGTACATGTGAAAACACATAAGCAGTTTACTACTGGGGATATAGACTTTAATAGAAAGAGAACCCTGAGGTATTTTGAGAAACCACACAAGGCCATAAAAGAGTTTAAGAGAACTGAGATGTTGTATGACCCAGACTTTTTGGACATTGAAATTCTTCTTCAATAGCTATTTACTACAAATATACAAGGAGTTAAATCAATTGTATAAAAAATCAAGCCATTCCCCAATTGGTAAATGGACAAGGGACATGAATAGGCAATTTTCAGAGAAAGAAATCAAAAGTATCAACAAGCACATGAGAAAGTGTTCTAAATCTCTAATAATTAGAGAAATGCAAATCACACCTAGCAGATTGGCTAAATGATAGAAGGGGAGAGTAATGAATGCTGGAGGGGATGTGGCAAAATTGGGACATTAATGCATTGCTGGTGGAGCTGTGAACTGATCCAACCATTCTGGATGGCAATCTGGAATCATGCTCAAAGGGCTATAAAAGAATGCCTGCCCTTTGATCCAGCCATACCATTTTTGGGTTTGTACCCCAAAGAGATCATAGATAAACAGACTTGTATGAAAATATTTATACCCATGATTTTTGTGGTGGCAAAAACCTGGAAAATGAGGGGATGCCCTTCTATTGGGGAATGGCTAAACAAATTGTGGTATATGTGGGTGATGGAATACTATTGTGCTCAAAGGAATAATAAACTGGAGGAATTCCATGTTAAATGGAAAGACCTCCAGGAATTGATGCAGAGAGAAAGGAGAAGAGCCAGAAGGACATTGTACTCAGAGACCAACACACTGTGGTAAAATCGAATGTAATGGACTTCTGTACTAGCAGCAGTGCAATGATCCAGGACTATTCTGAGGGATTTATGGAAAAGATGCTACCCACATTCAGAGGAAGAACTGAAGGAGTGGAAACACAGAAGAAAAGCAACTGCTTGAACACATGGGTTGAGGCGGACATGATTGGGGATGTAGACTCAAAACTACCATACCAATGCAACTACCAACAATTTGGAAATAGATCTTGATCAATGACACATGCTGAAACCAGTGGAAATGTGCATTGGCTATGGGGGGGGGGAGGTCAGGGGGTGATGGGGAAAGTAAGAACATGAATCATGTAACCATGTTAACTTTTCTAAAAAAATGTAAAAAACCCCAAGCTATTTACTAAAAGGGAAGAAATCAAGTCATTGAAGAAACAATCCAAAAACTTAATTTAGCAGCATGACCTTCTGCAGCAGAGCAAATTGAATTCTGTGGAATCCTACAGATTTTTAAGACAGGCTAGGGAGCCATTGATTGAAGCCATGAAGACTCATGCAAAAAGATCTGAAACCTGCTTTAAATTTGAATGGCTAAAACAGGAAGTTGGGGAGAATTCTGCAACTTTTCTCAATAGGTTGATTGAAGCGGGAGAACATCTTCTGGGGATGGACAACCTGAGTGAACAGGACATAGCTCACATAAGGGGGAAATTTGTTAGAAATATCTGTATTGCAGTAAAGAAATACTTTAGAACAAGTTGTCCTGCCTGGGAGTCTATGGGATTGGAGGAACTCCAGAGGAATGCTTGTTACATATGTGATGCAGATAGAGAAAAAAGGGTAGATGACAAAAATGATTTGGTGGACAAACTTAGAAGCCAGTTAAAATGTTTTTGTTTTTTCCCTCCCTTCTTCCCTCCATTCTCCTGGTGTTGACAAGCAATTCACTGTGTGTGTCTACTTGCTTCATGTGTGTTTCTTATAGACCTCATATGGTAGGATTTCAGTTTCTAATCCACTCTGCTCTCTGCTTTCATTTAATGGGCGAGTTCATTGCATTCACATTCACGGTTATGATTACTGCCTGTGTATTCCCCATCATTTTGATTTCCTCTTTTCATCCTGCCCTTACTTCTTTCACTATTTCCTTCTACACCATTGTTTTGCTTTTAATTGGCCCCATTTTTGCCCTCTTATTTTCCTTTCCTACCCACCCCCTCCCTTCTTATTCCCCTCTTACTTTTCTTTAAGGTCTATTAATTGCCCCTCCCCCACCTTTCCCTCCCTTTTAATATTCCCTGTCCCATGACCCCCTTTGTTTTTCCCTCTCAACTTCCCTGTAGGGTAGGATATAATTCTGTACCCCAAAAGATCTGGCTGCTCTTTCCTCTCAGAACTGATTCCACTGAGAGTAAGGTTTAAGTATTACCTATTTCCATTTTCTTCCTCTTCTTATAATAGTATTCTTCCCCCACTCCCCACCATGTACCTCTTTGTGTGGTATAATTTATTATATTTTTCTTCTTTCTTCAAATTTCTCTTAGTACCATCCTCTATTCCCTCCACCTCTTTTTTACATATCATCTTAAACAACTTAGTACCACAACCTCTACCTATGAATAATTCTTCTATCTATTATGACAGAATTTTTAAGAATTACAGATAACATTTTTTCCATATAAAAATATAATCAATTTAACCTTATTGAAGCCCTTAAAATCCTCCCTCTTCTTTGCCTTTATAGTTCTCTTGAATTCTTTATTTGGATATCAGATTTTTAAATTTAGTTCTGGTCTTTTCTTTAGGAGTGCTTGGAAATATGTTTTGTTAAATGTCCATACTTTCACCTGGAACTATACGCTCAGTTTTGATGGGTAGGTGATTCTTGGTTGTAGACCCAATTCTCTTGCCTTCAGGTATATCATATTCCAAGCCTTGTGGTCCTTTAGTGTGGAGGCCACCAGATCCTGTCTAATCCTGACAAGCTCCTTGATATCTGAATTGTCTCTTTCTGATTGCTTACCATATTTTCTTCTTGCCCTGGAAGCTCTTGAATTTTGCTATTACATTCCTAGGGCTTGTCTTTTGAGGATTTAATGTATAGGGTGATCTATGGACTCTTTCAATGTCTATTTTGCCTTCTTATTCAAGAATATCTGGGCAGTTTTCTTGGATAATTTCTTGTAATATGATATCAAGGCTTTTATTTTTTCCCAGACTTTCAGGTAGACGAATAATTCTCAGATTGTCTCTCCTGGACCTGTTTTCCAGGTCACTTGTCTTTTCAATGTGATAGTTGATATTTCCTTCTATTTTTTTCATTTTTTTGATTTTGCTTTATTAATTTTTACTCTCTCATGAGATCATTACCTTCTGCATCCCTAATTTTAGTCTTAAAGACTGATTATCAGCTATGAACTTTTGATTTCCCTTTTTGATTTGCTCTATCCTGCTTTTCATGGCTTCCAGCATGTCAATTCTGGTCTCCAGTTTGCTTATTACTTCATTTGATTTCTATGCCTTTTTTCCATGTGGGCATTTTTGTCTTTTAAGCTGTTATTTTGTTTTTGAATTACTTTCATTTATTTTTCCCACTTTTCTCATTTTTTTCTATCTTTCTTACTTGGTTCTTGAACTCCTTTTTGAGTTCCTTGAGAGCTTGTGACCAATTTTCATTTCCTTTTTTATGGAAAGTTTGGATGTATTTGCTTGTTTGTCCCTCTCTGCTGTTGCTTCTGTATTTTGCTCTTTTTCTCCATAGATAATCCAGGATTGAAAGCTTTTCCTACTGCTGCTTATTTCTTTTGCTACTTGTTGATTGAGGTTCCTGCATGTTGGTTGACATTAGTTTCTTAGCAGGCCTTTTGCCTTGGTTGTATCTTCCAGGCAATTCTTTGTGTAGTATACTTTAAAGTGTTTTTCCCTGAGGCAATTTTTACAGTCCCTGCTGCTTCTGCTGTGGTCAGCCTTGCTTCTGCTCAATCTCTGTTTTCTGCTTCTTTGGCTCTGTGCTCTTTACCTTGGGTCCCAAGTCTCACTGCCAAGGTTTCTCACTGCCCTCAGAGGTAAGTATGTAGTCAATTGGCCCCCAAGCATCTAGAGACAGCCTGGCCCTCACTTTGACTCCAGTGTGGTAGGTGGTGTGGAGAAAGGGTGATCAGCTTGAGTTTTTATAAGTATAGTTTTGCTTACTTAGAGCATGGAAATCCCTAAACACTGCCTACCTTTAAGGCTGTTTCCTGTGGGAGAGCCCCTTTACTCATTTGATTTTGATTTCTGTCATTTTGAGATGCATTGTATTGATTTGTTAGAAGGCGATTCAAAAAGTTCCTGCTACTCCACAGCCATCTTAGTTCTGCTCTTTCTGACAAGCAATTCAGTCTAGGTTGTACATGCATTATCTTAAAAAACATAATTCCATATTATTCATTTTTGTAAGTGAGTAATCTTATAGAACCAAAACACCAAATCATATACCAAAATAAACAAGTGATAAATCATATGTTTTCATCTTCATTTCTAACCCAACAGTTCTTTCTCTAGAGGTGGGTAGCATTCTTTTTCATAAGTCCCTCAGAATTTTCCTGGTTCATTGTATTGCTGTGAGTAGCAAAGTCTATCACATTTGATCATCCCACAATATTTTATTTACTGGGTATAATGTTTTCTTGTTTCTACTTATTTCACTGTGCATTAATTAAGCATAATAGTGTTCTATCACCATCATATACCACAATTAGTTCAGTCATTCTCCAATTCAGGGATATCCCTTTAGTTTCCAATTCTTTGCCACAACAAAAAGTCCAGATATAAATATTTTTGTGCAAATGGGTACTTTCCCATTTTTTTATCTCTTTGTGATACAGACCTAGTAGCGGTACTGATGGATCACAGGTATGAATTATTGTATAGCCATTTGGGCATAATTCCAAAATGCCCTTCAGAATGTTCTAATCAATTTGCAACTCCACTAGCATTGCCTTAGTGTCCCAATTTTGCCACATTCCCTGCAACATTAATTATTTTCTTTTACTGTCATATTGGCCTATCTTCTACATGTGAAGTATTACCCAAGAGTTATCTTAACTTGCATTTCTCAAATCAAGAGGGATTTAGAATATTTTTTCAGATGATTATTGATAGCTTTGATTTCTTCATCTGAAAACTACCTATTCATATCCTTTGACCATTTATCAATTGAGGAATAACTTGGATTCTTATAAATTTGACTTAGTTCTTTATATATTTGAGAAATGAGGCCTTTATTGGAGAAATTTGTTGTAAAACTTTTCCCCTAGTTTGTTTCTTCTTTTCTGATCTTGCTTACATTGCTTTTGTTTGTACTGAGATAAATAAATTATTTGTCTAAACAGGTTTGGACTAGTACTGAACCTGGTTTTAGGTGGTAACAGGCAGTAGGCCCAGATTGTAGGCCTCACCTGTAGTATGATGGCTCATAATGCAATCTCTCTCCTTCTTAAAGATATAAAACAGCAAATTAATTTATTCTTTAACTCAGAAAGGGATGCAGGAACAGGGAAATGGTGACCCTAATCTTTTCCCTTTAAATCTCCTCCCACAATTCTACCAACCCCTCATGGAGTCTTATTTGTCATCTTGCTGCTGCATCATTTACACTCTCTCCCTGCTTGAAATCATCTATCTAACTTCCTAATCTATATGGTCTTCAAATTTAATATTTGAAGAGTTGGTACGAAATCCCTTATAGCACCAGATCTCAGGAACTCAATTGATAACCGCAGTGAAGACAAGGTAGACAGGATATATCACTCAAGGACTCAATGGCTGGGTGGCTGGATCACAAAAAAAGGAATTAATGGCTTCCAAAGAAAATCAGGTAACCTTCTTTGTCAAAGCGATGGAAGGAAGTGCTCTCTTTGAACTCCTTGAGGAGACAGGAACATTCCCCCTAACTGTTTCTCTGTGTTTTTTTTAATATCTCCCTCACACTCTGGAATCTCTCCTTTTAGTTTCGTGCATGTACCAGTACTCTTCTGCAAAGTCTTGCACTAGACTTTTGCAAAAGCTCTTACCTGTCTTTTCTCTCTCTTACAGTACAACATATTTTTTATTTAATATAATAAAAAGTATTCATTTTTTTACATCTTGTAATGTTTTCTGTGTGAGATGAAATTAAGTGTCTAATTCTCAGAGTAACATTTGGTTCATAACATTAATAATTTTAGGACCCTATCAAGATTTAGTATCTCCCCTCAGAATAGAAATTGTCCTACCCCATCTCAAACAGAGAAGACCTTTTTTACCCTTCAGCCTGAATGGGGTAGATTAATCTGTGTCCCTCTAATAAGGAATGCCTTCAGACATTCCTTTTAAGTATTTTTCCTTTAAGCCTGTAACCTAATAATTTTAGAATCTCAGCTAGCAGTTAGAAGTTAATATTTAGAAATTCATATCTCCTTAGACCTCCATTAAATTATAAGCTTTCTCCTTCTTTTAAACAAACCCTTTTACAAGCTTCTTATCCCCACCTCCCTGTCTAATTTAAATTTCGAAGGCACTTGGTGTTTCCTCTGAATCTCAAAAGGCCCTTAGACATTTAGTACATATCAGGCTCCAGGAAGGAGTTTCTCCCATGGGAAAAGGTTTGCAACTTGCAGAAACTCCCTTATCTCTCTCTTGGTACCAAAAGTATCAAATAATGTTCTTGTAAATAGATAAATTTTAATACCTCTGACCTAACTAACTGTAATTTAAACTCTCAATACAAAATAGAGAATTCTGGATGGCCAGAATCTGACAGGATGGATATAGTGGGAAGGAGATAAGGAGTTTATGGGTTTGTATTTGGGAACTCTATAAATTAATTCAGGCTCTCAAGTTTGATAGTTGGGCATTTTCTTGAGCTTCCTAGCTTAAGAGGTATCCCCCTTTTGGCAAAAGCCAATAAAGCCTCCATTTTTGCATCTTTCCTCCAGCTCCTGATTATATTTTTTATGCCTGGGCATTGGGGTCTACCATTAATGACTTCCCTATTCCTTATATGTTCTGTCTCTTATTTGGTCATAAATTCTTCCCTTCTCCAAAGATCTGATAGGTAAACTATTCTATATTTCCCTAATTTATGTAAAATGTCACTCTTTAGGTTTAAATCATATACCCATTTTGACCTTATCTTGGTATACGGTGTGAGATATTGATCTAAACTTAATTTTTGCCATACTGTTTTCTAATTTTTCCAGAAGATTTTGTCAAATAGGAAGTTTATGTCCCCAAAGCTGGAATCTTCAGGTTTATCAAACACTATCTTGCTGAGGTAATTTATTCCTAGTCTATTCCCTTGATCTATCCTTCTATTTCTTAGCCAGTACCAGATTGTTTTAATGATTATTGCTTTATAGTGCAGTTTAAGATCTGATACTACAAGACCACCATCCTTCATATTTTTTTATTAATTACTTTTATATTCTTGACATTTTGTTCTTTTAGATTAATTTTATTATTTTTCCCTAGTTTTATGAAATATTTTTTGGTAGTTTGATAGGTATGGCACTGAATAAGTAAATTAATTTAGTTAGGATTATCATTTTTATTATATTACTTGGCCTACCCATGAGCAATTAATAATTTTCCAGTTGTTCAGATCTAATTTTATTTGTTTGAAAAATGTTTTGTAATTGTGTTCATATAATTCCTGTGTTTGTCTTGACAAATAGATTCCCAAATAATTTATAATTTTTAAGGTGATTTGAAATGGAGTTTCTCTTTCTAACTCTTGTTGCTAAGTTTTGTTGGAAATACATTGAAAACCTGATGATTTACGGGGCTTATTTTGTATTCTGCAACCTTGTTAAAATGATTAATTATTTCAAATGGTTTTGTAATTAATTTTCTAGGATTCTCTAAGTATACGATTATATCATCTTAAAAGACTAATAGTTTAGTTTCCTTATTGACTGCTTTAATTCTTTAAAATTTTTTCTCTAATTGCTAAAGCTAGTATTTCTAGTACAATATATTAAAAAAATTTAAATGTAATTAATTAATTTAATTCTAGTACAATATTAAATAATAGTGGTAGTAATAGGCATCCTTTCTTCACTCTTGATCTTATTGGGAAGGCTTCTGACTTATCCACATTGCAGATGATACCTACTGATGGTTTAAGTAAATATTACTTATTATTTTAAGGAAAGGACCTTTTCATTCATATGCTTTCTAGTTTTGTCAATAGGAATGGTGTATTTTTTTCAAAGGCTTTTTCTGTATCTGTTACGATAATTATGTGATTTCCATTAGTTTGATTATTGATATGGTAAATTTTGATGATGGTTTTCCTAATATTAAACTAGCTTTGATTTCGTGGCATGAATTCAACCTAGTCATAGTGGATAATCCTTGTGATATATAGCTATAGTCTCTTTGCTTCTATTTTATTAAAGATTTTTGCATTAATGTTCTTTAAGTAGATTGGTCTATAGTTTTCTTTCTATTTTTGGGGGGGTCTTCCTTGCTTATATATCAGCACTGTATTTATGTCATAAAAAGAATTTGGTAGGACTCCTTCTTTGCTTATTTTGCAAAATAGTTTGTACAATATTGGGATTAATTGTTCTTTAACTGTTTGATGAAATTAACTTGTGAATCCATCTGGATTTTTTCTTGGGGAGTTCATTGATGGCTTGGTCAGCTCCTTTTTCTGAGATTGGATTATTTAGGTATTTTATTTCCTCTTTCATTAAACTAGGCAATTTATATTTTTGTAAATATTTATCCATTTCACCTAGATTTATTGTCATATAGTGAAATAGGCCCTAATAATTGCTTTAATTTCCTCTTCATTAGGGATAAAGTCACCCTTTTCATTTTTGTTACTATTAATTTTGTTCTTCTCTTTCCTTTTTTAAATCAAACTAACCAATGCTCTATCTATTATATTTGTTTCCCTCCATAGAAACAACTCCTAATCTTATTTATTAGTTCAATATTTCTTTTACATTCAATTTTGTTAATTTCTCCTTTGATTTCTAATATTTCCAATTTAGTATTTAAGTGGGGATTTTAAATTTGTTCATTTTCTAGGTTTTTTTTAGTTGTGTGCACAATTCATTGATTTGTCTTTTCTCTATTTTATTGATATAAGTATGCAGGGATATAAAATTTCCCCTGACTATTGCTTTGGCTGTCTCCCATAAATTTTGATATGTTGTCTCCTCATTGTCATTCTCTACAATGAAGTCGGTGATTATTTCTATGATTTGATTTTTACCCACTAGTTTCAAAGAATTATATTATTTAGTTGCCAATTAATTTCTCAATTGCCTTTCCATGAACTCTTATTGATTTTAATTTTTATTACATTATGATCTGAAAAAAATGCATTTATAATTTTTGTCTGCATTTGGTTGTGAAGTTTTTATGTCCTGGCATGTGGTCAGTCTTTGCATATGTACAATGTGATGCTGAAAAGAAAGTATATTCCTTTTTATCCCTATTCAGTTTTGTCCAGATATCTATTAAATCTAAATTTTTTATAATTTCATTCATTTCCCTTAGTTCTTCCTTAAGTATTTTTTGGTTAGATTTATGTAGTTCTTATAGAGGCAGGTTGAGGTCCCCAACTAGCACAGTTTTATTATCTATTTCCTCTTTTGTACTTACCTTTTTATGTTTTACTTGTATTTTGCATTTGGTTATTAAATTTTCTATTTAATTCTGGTCTTTTCTTCAGGAAGGTCTGGAAATCTATTTTACTAAATGACCATACTTTCCTCTGATAGAATTTAGTCACTTTTGATGGATAAGTAATTCTTGTTTGTAAAACCAGGTGACTTGCCTTCCAGAATATCATACTCCATCCTTTCCTGGCCTTCAATGTGGAAGCTGCTAGGTCCTGTGTAATGCAGTTTTTTGGATAATTTTTTGTAATGTGATACCTAGGCTTTTTTTTTTAGGTCATGACTTTCAGGTAGTTCAGTCATTCTTAAATTGCCTCTCCTTCATCTGTTTTCCAGATTAGTTGTTTTTTCCAATGAGATATTTCATATTTTCTTCTATTTTTTCATTCTTTTTAATTTGTTTTATGTTTCTTGACATCTCGTGAAGTCATTAGCTTCTCTTTGCCCAATTCTAATTTTTTTTGATTCATTCATCTTTTATTATTATTTTGGCAAGTTTCAGATAATATGAACAAAACTATATTGCTCACAATAATTAAACACATTCTTTTGCTTAATACAAGTTGTAAACATAATAAAGTGGATAAAATATTTGGACAAAGACATATTCCAGAACTTTGACATATCCCTGTTTTACTCTAAGTTAAGGGCAATGGAAACCCTTTGAAGCTCCAATTAGAACAAGTTTTATATCATACAAAAACTTAAATTAGCATATGTTGCAATTAATCAATATGAGCCATTATTTAAAGTTTGAATTAGGCAATACTTAAATGATGGTAAATAATGTTGAATCAGAATATAAATTCTATAAAAGAAAAAAATTCCCAATAGAAATATTCTTGTTCATATCTACTTTTTGAAAATTCCATGAACAAGACAATATTCAGCTCATGATGAAAATGATAGCTAACAAATGAAGAATTGTTTTTAAACCTTTAGATCTATATAACCTACTTTGTCTGACATGGATCATGATATCAAATTCTGCTTAAAGGTTACAATGATTACTTAGAAAATAGGTCAAAAGCATTAATACTTTAGAATTCCATTCTTTTGTATATCTTCTTACCCAAAAGGCATTTAATTTAAATCACATAAACTTTAATTATCTACAAAAAAGTCTTGTATATTGGGCATATATATACAAAATTATTAACTTGATGCTGAGAGTGTATTTTTATTCCTTCTTCCAAGAAGCAAATATATCAAACAAAAATTATTTGCACTTGCCTATTTGTAGAGCAAATGAGATGCATTTACAGATAGGATGTAGGGAGCACTATCCAAGTATGGATACTTTTCTGTATGTTGCAATATGGGAAAAGAGATCCATCTTTTACACCTGAACATATTGCATATTATACAGCTAAAGGTTCCCAACCATACTTTTTATTTTACCCATAGCTGAATTATAACCAATTCTCAAATGCTTAATTAATGGGAAGTTAGCATAATACAGTAAAATGTAATAAATAAGTAGGGCTTTCTTTTGAACAGTAGAGGCAAAAGTGATTAAGAAAAGTAGGAAGCTTTAAAAAAAGCAAATGGAAATGTGGATGTGAGCATGGTTGAATTCAAACATTTTGATTACGAGAACTAGTCTCCTCCTTATTTTGTATAGGAGAAGAAAAATTGAAGCAGTCAATATTTCTCTAAAGAATCAACCAGGTAGAGGCAGTTGGTAGCACAGAGGACAGAGGCCCGGCATTGGGAGGACCTGGGTTCAAATCTGACCTCAGACTCCTATCTCTGTGACACTAAGCAAGTCACTTAACCTCTTTTGCGTAGCCCTTGTCCTTCTGTCTTAGAGTTGTTATTAAAACAGAAAGTAGTGTTGTAAAAAAGAACCAACTAGGTAGAATGATGGGATAGTAAGCAAATGTGAGAAAGAAAGCTATATTTTTTGAAGAAAAATCAAACCAAACTGAGGAGTTACTGAGGAAAGTTAGGAAGTCAGCTGTGAGATCAGCTGAATATTCAAAGGCAAAGCAAAAAAAAGCATATAATCTGATCTTTTAAATATAATCACAAATGTATAGTATTAATTCAAGTCTAAACTTTTAAACATAGCAATAAATATGTAATGAATTAAGATGCATTAACCTAGAAGCAAACTTGGGGTTGGGGTACGAGACAACTCAGTAACTACATATATATATATATATATATATATATATGCATA
Source organism: Gracilinanus agilis (assembly GCF_016433145.1). Lineage (NCBI taxonomy): Eukaryota > Metazoa > Chordata > Mammalia > Didelphimorphia > Didelphidae > Gracilinanus > Gracilinanus agilis. Next base: position 273,093,199 of record NC_058135.1, read on the forward strand.
TATATATATTTTAAAATGAAGTGTCATACTTTAGGCATAAATTGTTATGTGTCCTGGCCTTTTGCCTTGTCCACTTCTTTTAATCAAGTAATTTGCACCTGCCAAATACTATGAAATTCTTAATTATTCAAGTATGCTTTTAGCAGTACCTTAATCTTATAAAAATAACATTGTGGAAAATAATTGAGATCATTCTATCAGTAATACCAAGGTGATAAGCATTCAGTCTCATTTGAAAAGAGTATCAGAACTCACTCTCACCATCACCACATAATTGCTGAGTATTTATATCTTCAATAGTTACACTGAAAGATACTAGAAGCTTTTTTACTAACATTTAAAAATATGACCACTTAAAATTTATACCAGTGTAGGTTTGAGGAAATCTACTTTAGGATAGAATAAATAACAATATTTGGAAGTTTTGTCCTAAACCTGCTCTGCCTCTTTTGCTCTCACATAATGCATCTAAACAAGTTTTAAAAATGCCACTAAGTGGAAACTAGTTAGAGTTTATTTCTGATGTGTGTTCAAAATCCATTAGAAGCTTTGCAAAAAAAAAAGAGAAAGAGGAAGAGAAAGAGAAAAGAAAGAAGAGGAGGAAGAGCAGCTGGGAGAGAAGGAAGAGGAAAAGGAGGAGGAGAAAGAAGAAAGTTTAAAAAAGAAGAGATTCAATTCCCTTTGGAACAATCTAGGTCTTGATATGAATGCCCAGAAAGTCATGCTTCACAGAACCAATATATAATTGTACCAACTTCATGAACTAGCTACCATTTTCAGTAGCTGTGTCCATCAGTTGTTTCACAGAATTATAATGCTCTCCTAAGCCATAGGCATGTCTCATATATACGAGTGTTAAAGGTTTGTTTGAATATTCTTCACCAACTACAATTGGAGGAGAATCTGCTTGTATTACTTCTATTGGTGTTTGTAAAATATGAGTCAGTGACCTTAACTCAAGCTGACCTCCCCATGCAGCTGTGTTTACAATATCATCACAGTACTTTCCAAATTGTTCTGGAATATATATATATATATATATATATATATATATATATATATA